>NC_047120.1:41296261-41596261 GCF_902500255.1 Thalassophryne amazonica | reverse complement strand
TAACACCAAATTGTAGCTGAATCTGTACTGATTCAGTAAGGTGTCATCAGATTTGATGTAGCTTCAAATGTTATGGAGCTAGATCATGAAGAAAACCGCCATTACCGAAAAATCGTTTTTATACAATAACCTTTGAACTAATAAAGACATAAAAGTGATTCCAAGTTCTAGTGGTATGTTTTCATGGTCAAGGATGTCAAATATAAAGGAAAGAAAAGCATATGTATCATAGTTTTGGTTGTAACACTGAATTGTTGAATAGATCACTGTGCCAAGGAGGGAATCTCTTTAGGGTCAGTGACCCTATGGCCTTGTTCAGAGAATTGTTTCATAAATGTTAAAAAATTCATATATTTGCAGTTTAGTTGAATAATAAATTTAATTTTGTCTCTTATTTGTTTTTGTCTATAAGCACATGCAATATCAATATCAGTGCTCAGATGACAGTAGCTTCTGGGAAAGGTGCAAGTTGCAATAAACTGTGATGCCAAGCGTTAAGGATACATGCTATCCAGTCACAGCAGATTAAACTTTTTTACTACTGAGCAAACATCATTGTTAGACTTTTTTAGGTTCAATGATTTCACGGCGTGTAGATGTTATGACGTCAGTGACCCCATGGCTTTGGCGGAGGTTTGCACTCTCTGAGTGCTTCTAGTTTATATTGTTTTGGTATGTTTTTTTTTTTTTTTTTTGTATTTTCTTTATTTGAAATGGCATAAAAATTAAAATGTGTGAAATACCAAGTGTTCCAGTACTTTTGGATGGCACTGTAGCAAAACTATATACCAAACCACAAAGTATTAAAATCCCAAAACCAAGGAACAAAAGCTAAAAACTAAAGTGGAACTCAAAAATGGCCAAAGCATGCAAAATACAACTAACAGATAAGACACAGACAGGGGACAGACCACGTGACAACTAGCATAAGGACATAAGACACAGACAGGGGACAGACCACAATGACAACTAGCATAAGGACATAAGACACAGACAGGGGACAGACCACAATGACAACGAACATAAGGACATAAGACACAGACAGTGGACAGACCACAATGACAACTAGCATAAGGACATAAGACACAGACAGGGGACAGACCACAATGACAACTAACATTAAGACATAAGACACAGACAGGGGACAGACCACAATGACAACTAACATTAAGACATAAGACACAGACAGGGGACAGACCACAATGACAACTAACATAAGGACATAAGACACAGACAGGGGACAGACCACAATGACAACAAACATCAGGACATAAGACACAGACAGGGAGCAGACCACAATGACAACTAACATAAGGACATATGACAGACAAAGACAGACCACAATGACAACATCAGGACATAAGACACAGACAGGGACAGACCACAATGACAACTAACATAAGACACAAACAGGGACAGACCACAATGTCAACTAACATAAGGACATAAGGCACAGACTGGGGACAGACCACAATGACAACTAACATTAGGACATAAGACACAGACTGGGGACAGACCACAATGACAACTAACACGAGGACATAAGACACAGAGAGGGACAGACCACAATGACAACTAACATAAAGACATAAGACACATAGGGAACAGACCACAATGACAACAACTGTAAGGACAATTGACACAGACAGGGAACAGACCACAATGACAACTAACATAAGGACATAAGACACAGACAGGGAACAGACCACAATGACAACTAACATAAGGACATAAGACACAGACAGGGAACAGACCACAATGACAACTAACATAAGGACATAAGACACAGACAGGGAACAGACCACAATGACAACTAACATAAGGACATAAGACACAGACAGGGAACAGAACACATGAATACATACTGTAAATCTGATTTATTATATATATATATATGCGTGTGTGTGTTCAAACTAAAAAACTGGAGATTACGTCATGCAGTTTTAAATATAACATTCTATTATGATATAATCACATCAAGATGAGTGTGTAAGCTCAGATTTATAGAGGAAACTAGAGTTGAGGTTACATAGTGTCTACTCGGGTTTCCAGTCTGTCTCTCGTCTTTCAGATGTTTTCTGATAACATTTTAAGCTGCTATTTTGCATCAGCTTTAAGCAAGATACTGCTGAAAACGAACTAACGATCTCCATTAAAGTTCTCTGCTAAAATAAGCGAGCCTATAAATTTTTCTTCCAGTCTGCAGCTGCGTCGGGATCAGTTACGCTCAGCGGCGATGGCGTTATCATCGTGGCTTATATTATGGGTTCATATGTGTGCCTCATTCACCGCATCACGGAGCACTGTTTCAATCTCGCCCACTTGTTTGACCTCTGAGGGAAATCCAGACAATCTGGTGATGATGTCACTTTTCCAAAGCCATCAAGGCCAATTAGTGTCGAACACAAGGACACATGCACTCAGAAAGAAAGGGACACACACACACACACACACACACACACACACACACACACACACACACACACACACACACACACACACACACACACACACACACACACACACACACACACACACACACACACACTACAATTAAGAAATAAGCTTATACAAACAGAGTAATACAATATCTTAAAATGCATTTAGTGGGGGCACTGAAATGGATCTTTTGCTTATTGCCTTTGTCAGCTCTCAAACTGATCTGTCTACATCTTGCCTTCTCTTAGACTTTTTCTTCCCTCCCCCTCTTTGGACAGACGAAATATCGTGCAGGAGATGAGTGAAATCTTGCCTGTTCTGACACACTGAGGTCTGGAACGAAGCATTCGGCCTGAGCAGAAGTAATAACGGTGGCCTTTTTGGACCCGTTTCATCAAGGTCCTCAATTTTTTATTCTTTTTTTTTTCTTTCTTTCTTTCACTCAGCCTGGGGGTATAGAATAACACGGTGCTGACCTGGTGTCTCGTCCTCGTGACAGATTGACAGAAACAGTATTTCTCTCTCTTTTTCGTACAGATGAATGCAAATCTCTCAAGCATTCTTTAATCCGAGAGTCAGCATGAGACAAGGAAAGTTCTGGTGGGATTCAATCCATCACAGTCAGGCTAAAGGGTGCACACAGGACAGTAAGACTGTGTGCACCAGGACTTTGTTCAAAAACCTGTGATTCATGTGGAATATTTGTGGGAACGTTTTTGGGCCACGGCACTCTCAAACTGTGATATGAAACATCCCCACTGCTTTGTAATGTATAATAAAGAGTAATTGTTAAGTGTTTTGTGAAGCATATAGTGCAAAACATCATATATACAGATGATTATTTGACATAATTGCTTAAATCAATAATTTAGAAATATCAACCAGTACTTCATTCTTTGATAATCCAGACACAGATTATTTTAAGAAAATGGTGGAAGTGTAACAGTGTTATAAAGTGTGCAAATTTACCAAGCTACAAATAAAAATGGCGTTAGGTTGGAACATATTGGTTACGTTAAAACTGTCCATAGGCGTGCATGTGTTTGTCTGTCGATATGTGGCCCTGTGATAGACTGGAACCTTCTCCAGGGTGTACCCCTCCTCACACTATATGACTACTAGGATAGGTTCCAGCCCCGTTGTGACCCTTAATTGGAGTAAGTGGGTACAGAAAATGGATGGATATTGGAGTATGTGATCAGAACACTTTCAAATGTGGAAGGGAGTCAACGCAGTCTGATGAAAATTCCCAATGGCTTTACGTAAAGTGATTTAATCTAATGTGTATGCAAAGTATGTTGTGGACATAAATGAGTGAAGCACTTCAGCATCTCACTCTATAATTTAGGTGCTTCAAACGTTTTTCAGTAAATGCTTCTGGGGAGCATTAGCATGGATAAAACCCTTCAGCTTCAGGGGGAAACAAGCTCCCCAGACTCCCCAACTACGGCCCTCTTGACGCCCCACCACTTTAAACATTTTCTTTATTTGCCTCTCACATGCCGAGAAGTTCCTCACCATATCATTTAGGTCCTTCAGACTTTTTTTTTTTTTCCAGGAAATGCTTCTGTGGAGCATTACCATGGATAAAAACCTTCAGCTCCTATGGGGCCAAGGCCCCTAGACTCCCAAACTACAGCTCTGTTAAACCTTCCCCCCCCCCCACCCCCGGCATTTTAAACATTTTTCTTTATTTGCCTTTCATATGCCTAGATGTTCCTCACCATATCATTTAGGTCCTTTGGACTTTTTTCAGTAAATTCTTCTGAGGAGCATTATCATGGCTAAATCCCTTCTGCCCTCCCCCCCAACAACAGCTATCTTGATGCCCCACCATTTTAATCATTTTTCTTTATTTGCCTCTCACATGCTTGGAAGTTCCTCACCAACTAACCATGTCATTTAGGTACTTTACACTTTATTTTTAGTAAATGGTTCAGGGGAGCATTAGCATGGCTAAAACCCTTCAGCTTACTTATTTTCAAAGATCAAAAAAAATTTTTTAACATGTAATTTACACGCTAAATAGTCATGAGACCTATCAAGGTGCACAACGCCTTTCAGTTTAACGTTCCCGGAAGTGTTCAACATTTGACATTTCCTGTTTCATTGTGGACTCAGAATTTGGCATTTCCTGTTTCAGTGTCAGCTTTCCATCTGAATTCTCACGAGATCTCCATTATTGTCAATCCAGGAAGTGTCGATGCAGAAAGTATTCAACATTTGACATTTCCTGTTTCACAGTGGGCTCAAAATTTGGCACGTCCTCTTTCAGTGTCAACTTGCCACTGAATTCCTGTGAAATCCCAGGAGATGTCCTCTATTGGCGATCCAGGAAGTGTTCAAAATGTGAGATTTCCTGTTTCACTCTGGATTCAAAATTTGGCACTTCCTGTTTGGACCTCCCTGTACTATGAGCAAGCGCGTGCCACTTGCACGGCACTTCGCTCATATTTGTTTGTGATATCCTCATGAAATGTAATCGATTTTCATGATGGTATCACAATTTAATTTTGTGATGGTATCATGATCTGCTGTGATACTGGGCTGTTTCGCGGACCCGCCATGGGGTGTTAGGGTTAGACTGCCCCATCACAAAAATCTGCTACATTTCGTGATGGTATCACGATCTAATTTTGTGATGGTATCATGATCTGCTGTGACACTGGGCTGTTTCGTGGACCTGCCATGGAGTGTTGTGGTTAGGGTTAGCATTAAACTGCCACATCACAAAAATCTGCTACATTTCGTGATGGTATCATGATCTAATACCGCAAGAGTGGGCTGAAGAGACAACAAGATTAGCCCTGCTTGACATTGCTGAAGTTGCTCCTGCTTCTTTCAAACAACACCATACTTTGACCTATACACTTTCCTAAAGACAGAATTCAATATAACTATTCACAGAAAACTTCCATGTACCTTATCATTGCTTTGCGTTGGTGTATTCTGACAAAAAAACACAACTTCATGTCTGACACTACTGGACTACAAAATAGGCGGCCATCTTGTCATGACCTATGCATGCGCACCAGGAGGTGTGAACTTCAACAACCGCCACACTTCCTGGTGTGAATATTTTTTTGAAGTTACAGACTCACACAAGACTGAGCCATTTGACACATTAGTCATCATGTAACTGGAATTGTTTGACACTAAATAATTATCTTTAAAAAGCAAGCAAAATGACAAATATTCAGCTTTGCCTTGATAGTGACATTACAGCAAGCTGTGTCATTCCGAACAAATCCTCAGGCATAATTTACAAGCACAGCAGTACTGAAATCATTATTATTTATATCATAAATATGGTGCTGCAATTGAATCAAAAGGATAACATCTGTTGTCCAGACCTCAATAAATAAGCTGCATATGTAGAAAAGACTGAGCCAGTCAGGTTACAGACATTATGGTACATTTGATGCTTTACATTTTTCTTAAATGCTACTTTTGTGGTTTTTGATTAAACAGTTAAGATTTTTTTTTATGGTGCTTTACATGTTTTTTAAATGCTACTTTTGTGGTTTTTGATGAAGCGGTTTAGAATTTTCATGCCTGGAATTTCCATTTTTCCATCATTTAATACGTACAGTAATTTGTTTTATTTGACAGAGTCGAACATCTTATTGGATGACATCACTGGACAACAGCGGTGCTGATTTTCAACATTTGAAATAAGGACTGAAACAGAAGAGAAGATAAAACAGTGTTCTGTTCAACTGTTAACTTAAAGAGTGCAGCATCCACTCCTTACATGTTTGGCCTGAGTCATGCAAATTCATCCTTTGTGTCAAATGGAACCACTTTATGTGTAACTGGCACACAGTTCAATCCATGTTAGCTCCAAACTGTTTGAGTTCAACAGTTATAGCCTTGAGTTTGACCTTCCAAGGTCACTCAAGGTCACCAATAGAAGGGGGATGTATGTATTCTTTCCCTGTACTGGACTACCGTGATGTTGTGTATATGTGCGCTTCAACCAGTTGTGTGCAGTCCTTGACCCCGCTGTATCATTGTGCCTTGATATTCATCAGTGGTTGTTGCCACCTCACACATCACTGTGAGTTGCATGCCAATGCTGGCATTCCCTCTTTGAATGTAAGGCGACATACACATTGGATGACTCTGGTTTACAAGGCTCTTATTGACCTGGTTCCGATTTATTTATCCAGTTTACTTCAGAGATCTGAAGGTTATTGTCCTTTGCGCTTGAATGTAATGTTGTGCGTCCTTGTACCTGGTGTTCGCACTGAAACAGGAAGGAAAGTTTTTAGTTTTTTTGCTCCCTCGGCTTGGAATGTCCTCCAATGTGAACTGAAACTGTCTGGGTTGATTTCTTTTAACGCCTTCCGCTCTATATTAAGAGGCCACAAATGGAATTGTTTTGCACAGTACCCGTGTTTCTAAATTTTAATTTGTCTTTACTCATACGTTGTTACACAAGGGCATTGCCTTATAAGCAGCAGTAAATTGCAGTATTAATAGTCGGAGTTTATCTCTGTATTGTATTTATAAAGTGTTACAGGAATGGCACCTGTGTTTGGTTCACAGTGACTGGTAAAATCGACACCTCACCTGTTGCATTGAGCTTCCCCAGTGAAGAAAACCCACATAAGTTTTGTCTTTACATAAAAATACAGCAATAAGTGTCTTTTCACTTTAAAAAAGTAAAGATTTGCATGTACACACTGTCTTTAAAGCAAACACACTAACTGTCGACTTACGATTTACTGAGCTCATCTCGACAGTGGCCTGACTGTTGCAGATACACAACAGACAGGAACTAACATGTATGATTTTAGGGTTTACAAATGTTTTTGACTGTTAAACTTTATTCACTGTACTCGCAAAAAAAAAAAAAAAAGTTAGCAGACTGAAAGTTAGCAGAAGCTAATTGGTTCATTGATGGTTTTCAAAGTTAGCTGAAAAGCTAATCTGCTAACAAAAAAGTTAGCTAAGATAAATAGCGGTTAGCAGATTAGAGGAACTGTGTCCACCAGTGTGTGTGTGTGTGTGTGTGTGTGTGTGTGTGTGTAAAATCATTCCACCAGAATACCATTCTAAGTATTTTTGATATACTGCTTAAGTGTTGAGTGGTGGCCACGCAGTTAGTGCGCTTGTGTGCAGTGCACAAGGTTCATGGTTCAAACCCTACCCCTGCCCATTTCCCATGTAATATGGAGTTGCGTCAGGAAGGGCATCCGGTGTAAAACTTGTGCCAAACCAACATGCAGAGCCACGTCGCATCTGCTGTGATCACCCTAAGTGAAAAAGGGAGATGCCAAAGGGGCTTACTTACTGTTTACGTATAGCACAACGAGCCGCGGCTTCGTGCAGTTGCATTTGTGTGTCTGTCTGCAGTAGGAATGCAGATTTACAAGGCTGTGCAGCCGTACAGATGTGGAACCAAAGAGCAAGTGTCATGGTGCATCCCATCTCCTCTTGGAGTTCCCCATCTGTCCCACCACACCTCCTCCTTTCCTTCTACACCACCCCCTTTTCCCCAGCAGCAGGAGCTGCAGCATCCCTGCTGGGCATTGCCTGTTTATCTCTTCCGAAGTGGTCATGATTAATGAGGCCCTGAACACATCCTCTCTTTCCCCTGGACCCGGGGAGTCCCGCAGCTGAGTAAACAGGCCCGGTGCTATTCCACCCCTGCTGCCTCGATCCCAGGCCTCAGGTTCTTACACAGGGAACCCCCTCACCCCCACCCCCGTGCCGACCGCAGGTAAAGATCGGGACATTTGTCAGAACTTTACTGTGCTGCCTGTGTCATCGAAGGTCAAAGTGTCAAACTCACAGAAGAAAGAACAAAAAGAAAACAGGGGCATGAATCAGGAAAGAAAAACGCTCTTCTGTCTGCACAGTCAAAGTATTTATACTCGCTGTCCCTAAATCTGTGCGGCATAAACACCAAAGCTTGTCATGAAATCCCCCAGTGTTTTTTAAAATATACACAGTGTGGCTCAGGGGCGTAGCCAGGAATTCATAGTGGGGGGGGGGGGGGGTGAGGGTTGGAATGCACTGTCCACTGTATTTCTGAAGTATTTTTCATTTATCATTTTGAGTATTTCAAGGCAATTCATTATTTTCCATAGCATTTATGTAATTTTGTGCAGTGTTTCCCAATCTTGGTCCTCGGGACTCAATGTACTGCACATTTGGAAACACTGATTTTGTGTTTTAAGTCGTCTGAATCAGTGAATAATTTTCTGAATTGTTGTGGTTCATCTTGTGTTTCACCAGTTTTAAAAAAGTGAATTATTTTCTGAAACAGTTGTTTAATTTATGATTTCAATGGTATTGTAAAAAAAATTCTGCAAGCATGTAATTTAGTGTCTCAGGTGTTTTAGATGAAGACACAATATTACATTTGGTAGTCTGAAAAGTGAATCATTTTGTGAAATATTTGTTTCCGTTTCACTCACTTCAAACCAATGAATTATTTTCTGAAACAGTTATTTCATTTGTAGAATCAAGCATTCCATAACAATTATTCTTAAATTATTCTATAATTTAAGGTTCTGCTACTAGTCCATAAAATTGTTCATGGACTGGCACCTCCCTACCTAGCTAACCTAATTAAACCTTACGTACCGGCTTGGGCTTTGCGTTCTCAGGGTGCAGGACTACTTTGTGTCCCTAGGGTGAATAAGAAGTCAGCGGGCCATAGAGCTTTCTCTTATCTTGGGGAATCTTCTTCACAGACTAAGGTTAATTATGGAGTTCCACAAGGTTCTGTGCTAGGACCAATTTTATTCACTTTATACATGCTTCCCTTAGGCAGTATTATTAGATGGCATTGCTTAAATTTTCATTGTTACGCAGATGATACCCAGCTTTATCTATCCATGAAGCCAGAGGACACACACCAATTAGCTAAACTGCAGGATTGTCTTACAGACATAAAGACATGGATGACCTCTAATTTCTTGCTTTTAAACTCATAAAACTGAAGTTATTGTACTTGGCCCCACAAATCTTAGAAACAGGGTGTCTAACCAGATCCTTACTCTGGATGGCATTACCCTGACCTCTAGTAATACTGTGAGAAATCTTGGAGTCATTTTTGATCAGGATATGTCATTCAATGCGCATATTAAACAAATATGTAGGACTGCTTTTTTGCATTTACGCAATATCTCTAAAATTATAAAGGTCTTGTCTCAGAGTGATGCTGAAAAACTAATTCATGCATTTATTTCCTCTAGGCTGGACTATTGTAATTCATTATTATCAGGTTGTCCTAAAAGTTTCCTGAAAAGCCTTCAGTTAATTCAAAATGCTGCAGCTAGAGTACTGACAGGGACTAGAAGGAGAGAGCATATCTCACCCATACTGGCCTCTCTTCATTGGCTTCCTGTTAATTCTAGAATAGAATTTAAAATTCTTCTTCTTACTTATAAGGTTTTGAATAATCAGGTCCCATCTTATCTTAGGGACCTCATAGTACCATATCACCCCAATAGAGCGCTTTGCTCTCAGACTGCAGGCTTACTTGTAGTTCCTAGGGTTTGTAAGAGTAGAATGGGAGGCAGAGCCTTCAGCTTTCAGGCTCCTCTCCTCTGGAACCAGCTCCCAATTCAGATCAGGGAGACAGACACCCTCTCTACTTTTAAGATTAGGCTTAAAACTTTCCTTTTTGCTAAAGCTTTTAGTTAGGGCTGGATCAGGTGACCCTGAACCATCCCTTAGTTATGCTGCTATAGACTTAGACTGCTGGGGGGTTCCCATGATGCACTGAGTGTTTCTTTCTCTTTTTGCTCTGTATGCACCACTCTGCATTTAATCATTAGTGATTGATCTCTGCTCCCCTCCACAGCATGTCTTTTTCCTGGTTCTCTCCCTCAGCCCCAACCAGTCTTAGCAGAAGACTGCCCCTCCCTGAGCCTGGTTCTGCTGGAGGTTTCTTCCTGTTAAAAGGGAGTTTTTCCTTCCCACTGTCGCCATGTGCTTGCTCACAGGGGGTTGTTTTGACCGTTGGGGTTTTTACGTAATTATTGTATGGCCTTGCCTTACAATATAAAGCGCCTTGGGGCAACTGTTTGTTGTGATTTGGCGCTATATAAATAAAATTGATTGAATTGATTGATTGATTATCGTGCCCCTATTCTGTGGAATGATCTCCTGCGTCAATAGAACAGTACCATTCTGTAGAGACTTTCAAGTCCAGACTTAACACGCACGTATTTTCCCTTTCGTATGGCTAGCATACTGGTACAGTTTTGTTTTACGCTTTTTACTCTTTTAATTCATTTATTAGTAATTGGAGCGGGCTGCGGCCTCAACTTTACCTAAATTCTGAGTATTTCCTGTGTTTCCTGTTGTTTAATGCTGGCAAATTATACTGTATTTCTTGTCTTTCTGATGCCTGATTCTGTTTTTCTCTCTGTTTTAGGTGCAGCTCCATCCAGAGATGGGTGTGTTTTTGTGCTGGAGAGCCTCCTGTCCTGTGCACCAACAGCATTTCCTGTATATTCGTTTTGTGAATTGTTCTGTAATTTATGTCTGTAGCATGGCCCAAGCAGAGGGTCACCCCTTGGAGTCTGGTCTGCTTGAGGTTTCTTCCTCAGATTGAGTTTTTCCTTACCACTGTTGCTCTGGGGGTTAGTAAGGTTAGACCTTACTTGTGTGAAGCGCCTTGAGGCAACTCTGTTGTTATTTGGCGCTATATAAATTAAAATAAATTGAAATTGAATTGAAATTCTCTGAAACAGAATAGGTCCCTCAGCGGAATAAGGAGTCTGGCTACTCAGCTAACCTGAGTTTGATTCCCGGTCCTTGGACAAAATGCTTCATGGATGGGCTGAGACTGGCTGGGGAAGTAACCGGTGATAGAATGGTGCTCCATTGAGGGGGAGTCATAGACTCTCCTACACTTTAGAAACTGGGGGTAAGCACCAAAGGGCCTCAGGGGTGTTATAGGATTTTCTGAAACAACGATTTCATTTAATGTTTCAAGTGTTTTGAAACAGTGATTTCTTGTTCAAAGTCTATATTTGTTTTTAACTTTTCAAAGAAAAAAAACTCATTTTGTGAAGCCTTTAGTTAATTTAGTTTCAATCACTTTTAAAAGCAGTTATTTTTTCATTACCCGAGGCCATCAAATATGGCCATCGGGTATTGCGAAGGCTTTTTGTCCATCCGTCCGTTTGTCTGTGCTCAGCATAAGTTCAGTCCTATTACTCTCAGCGTCTTGAAATTCACAGGGAACATTCATGGGACATAGACCTTGGACAAGTTCAAAGATGGTTAACTTTGATGTATTTTAAGAGGTTAAAAAAAAAAATCACATTCTTTTGCAAATTGATCCATGTTGTTTTTGAGTGATGTGGGTGACAGCCAATCAGAGTAGAGTTGCACCATGACGTCAGTCGCTACTGTCTTCAAAATCGCTTTGTTTTGTGTGTTTATATACATGTTTCTCATACATTATGTAAATGCTAGTACACACTTCTCAAACTGAAAACACTGTTTTTGGAACCTAATAACACATCTGAACTTATTTGCAAGACATTTTGCCGAGATTAGCATGGTGACATCACTTCCTGGTGTAGCTACTTGCTAACAGCTTTGTTTCTGGTATATTATGTAAACGTTAGTGAGAAATAAACACTTCTAAAACTGAAAACGTTGTTTTTGTAAACTGATAACACCTCTCGAGTTATTTACAAGCCATTTTGTAGACATTAGCTTGCACGCTAACTTTCAGTAACTCAATGCTAACTTTTTATGGAGTCAAATTTGTCTCATGAATAACTGCAAATGCACAGAGAGTAATCTACAAATATTCCTTGATTTGCACAAGAACAAATGATGATTTGATTTGTACTTGTATAAATTGTACGCGATCTCTCCGTTCAAGGCAATGATAGTTGTCAGCTGGCTGTTAGAAGCAAGTTAGAGACAATAAAAAAAAATGGCTGATTTTAGTAAAGCAGCATACAGCACAAGCATCTTGTCACAGAGCGGACAGTCACGGAAGCAAGAATTCTCATCTTTGGATTGGCCACTTTGCCGAAGTGACATAGCTCCGACCTTGAGAATTAAACAACTGCAAATGATAAAGAACACAATGCTCATATGGCCAAGAGTATTTTAGCATTGTGTTATATTTTTGAGTTTCCTAACAATCATTTTCTGAAGCATGTATTGCTTTTCAAGTAGTGTTTTAGATGTCTTGAAACAGTAAATTATTTTCCGAAGTACGTTTCATTTACTGTTTTGAACATTTTAAATATTCAGTTCATTTAACTTCAAATGCTTCAAACCAATAAATCATTATGGAACCAACAGTTTGTATTTTGAAAAGGTTCAAATGCTTTGAAACGTCTTTTTTTCTGAAATAGTTGTTACATTTATCTTTCTGAGCATTTGCACAAGCAAACAGTTTATTGAGTTTCAAGCTTTTCAAATAATGTATTATTGCGTGAAGGAGTTATTTATTTCTGAGTTCCAACTTTTTTGGGACACTGAATTGTTTGAAAAGCAAATTGTTTGTTTGGTTCAAAGTTTCACAAAGCTTTGTTACTGCTATCGTTATGTGTGGAATATGTTGGGAGGATTTTAAACCCCAAAATACACCCTGTAGTTATGCCTGTGCTGTGGCTGTAGATTTATTACTCTCATATATGTAATTTAAAAAATGCATTAGTTTTTTTTGGGGGGGGGGGTTTTGGCAGCTGGTATTCTCAGACCTGCTGAGCACATATGACCTTATTTTAACAACAAATGAATACTTTAGTCATATAGAGAGATATACAGTACGCAAGGTTAAAACATAATGAAGTTGCCATGTAAGAAGAGATGCTGAATTATTGGTTCAGTATGAGCAATGACTGAAAGTAACCACTCACATTGTGCACAGTACGTGATGTGTTCCAACCCCGCCTGACATCTTTTTAACTATTAAGTTATACTAAATGTAACCGTAAATATGTCCTGATTTAGACGAAAGGATTTTTTGAGACCAAACCATAAATATTCAGTGCGCTTGCTTTTAAAATTTAGGAATCTCATAAAATTCTCGTGGTGCTTTATACAAACCATATGAATATATATATATATATATATATATATATATATTTTTTTTTTTTTTTGATGAGTGCTGCCTGCTTGTTTGCAGATCTATCCAACATGACAAATGGCAAATTTTTGCAAAGATTTATTTCTAGCTACTCGTCTTAAGATTGATGCGTTGATCCTCGTGCTGTGACAGGACGACTAATCGAAACAGAGGCTCAAACGACAAACGCATTAGTGGCGGATCGAGAACAACGTAATTGTCAACACCGTATGAAATTTAAAAGAGCTTTTATCCAGCAGGAGTTCCCCCCAGAACCACCAGAACACAAAATGTTTCCACATCTACGACGTGTCAAATGTCGTCACTTAACAAGACAAATACTGTTTCCGTTACTGTTGTATTTGTTTAGGATAAAGCTACGTACCAACATTTGTTTTTTGAGTCCAACCACAGTGTCAAATGTTTGTTCAGGGCTCTGCAAAGTAAACGTTCTCCATTAACCGCCCTAAAGTAAATTTAACAACTCTGACGCTTGCCGGTGTCCGGTTTTTCCACAGGTGATGTCACACTGACACACCAGTTGCTTCACTTTTGGTCCCATTTGTCAAACGGCATCATTTTGGGGTTGTTTGTCTTTGGAAATGTTGAACAAAACACGGCCACGACACAACAGTGCTGTCGTCTATATGGGAAATTTTGCAGAGTAAAATAAACTCTGCCGGGTCTACATTTGGTCTCAGTCCAAATAGAATTAAATAAACTCTATCACAGTGTAAAATAAACTCTATCACAGTGTAAAATCAACTCTGTCATGCTGTGATTGACGCTTATTGGAGTGGAAAAAACTTGATTTGATAAGACGATAGCCGATTTCACACTATGATATAGTTTATTTATTTCTTAATGGAGTGGGACCAAATGTAGCCCTGGCAATGTAGCCCCCCCCACTAGGTAAAATCTTACCAGGTGTATTTGCCACATTTCTAGTCAAATCTAGTCAAATCTTCACGCACTATAACACGCAATCCCTTACCAAGTAAAATTTCAGGAAGATATAAGGGCTTTTTGTAATTGGCTAATTTAAAGACCTTTATTTTACATTGTAAATTTTAGGGTACCCCTCATGCACGCTGACGTGGATATTCTTGATCAGGGAGCAGGGACCAGGCACCCACCCCCACTGTTTATGCACAAAACTGAAGGTTTGACATGGACGTACAGTCCTATTAATAATCTTGCCTGACAACAAGCAGATTGTGGTTTTGGTTCCACCAAAGTCCAGTTCTTTTCTGTTTGCCACTTCCTTTTGTGTGTGTGTTTCATCTCACCATCAAAACATACATGTCGCATTCCATCTCCCAGCAGGGGACTGTAACAAGACTGGAAAATAACTTACTATGCACATTAATCCACTTTGAAACCACATGCTGTGGGGAAAGTGCTGTGCTGCTATGGGGTCACCCCCATAGGTGTGCACCAATTGCAACTGAATGCGCACTCCTCTATCTGATCTGATCCTATAATTTAGGTCAAACATTTAATTTTTCTTTAATTTTCACATAAGACTGCAGAAAATGTACCTTTCTACTGAGTGTTCCCTTGGACTTTGTTGTCTACGGGGTGGAGGGTGTGGGAGGTTGGGGGGTGCCTGGTCTGTCTGTCCCCATGTCTACCCATCTGTCTCTGGGCTGGGATTGGAGAGGTGTGGGGTGAAAGATGGGGAGCCAGGCAGATGTGCAGCCAATAAGTGGTGACATGGGTGAGAGACAACAGTCTGAGAAGCTGTGGGAAGTCAGAGACAAAAATACCGCAAAATTATCAACTTTTATTAAATCCATAATTATTTTCGATGCATATTAAACTATTTTAAAGTCCAGACCTCCACATTCTTCCAGAGGTTAATCTTCAAAATAAATATTTCCCTTTAAAAAACAGTTTCATATGTCAAAGTTCTTCATTTGTTGATGTACGTAAATGTCTTAAAGCAGCTGAGCCGGACGCCTGTGAAGCATCTGTCTCCTACCGTCTGATGTGGCAGCGAGACACAGCTGGGCCGAGGCTCCACGTGAGGGCGGCTTGAACTCAAGGTTTGATTTCAACTCGGGAGAAGGTGAAAATAGCGTTTGATGGCGTATGCGGCCACGAGCTGCCTGCACATGGCTGCGTGTGACACCTTTGCACATGTGCAAGTATTCGGCATCAGTGTGCGAGCTCATGCCCGTGAATATATTTCTGTGCGCGCGTGAGGGTCAGCGATCACGGCCTGTCTGTCTGAGGTTTTGTCCCCCCCAGGGGGGCCGCGGCTGTTCATTGGAAAAGCTCTCTGACGCTCTTCCTCTTTCTCTCGCTCTCACACACAAACAGAGGCGCTGCCTTCGTGAGGCACAAATCCCCACTTCCTCTGAAACTTCCAGCGCCGCTTTTTTCCTGTCCAAATTCCACAGCCATTAAACTTTCCTGGCAGGCATTCAGAAAACAACTCAGAAAAAGAGACACCGAGGGGCGGCGGCGGTGGCGGCGGGTGGGTGGGTTGTATTGAGCGAACGTTTACTCGTGTACCTCTTTTTCTCTTCTCGGCCGTCCTGCTGACTACCTTTAATAAAGCTCTGACCTCATAGTTGTTTTCGTTGTTGATCGGGTTTCAGAAAGGCGTCTACTGGTTTTCGCAAAGGGTCACGACGAGGTGTCGAGGCCTTACTACCCACCCCCTCGCTCCTGCTCTCCAAACGTGTCCGCTTCCACAAACCCAAAAAGATCAGATGATGTAAACCACACCGTCAGATTAGTTTAAGGTAAATACTCAACTTGAGGTTGTGATTTTTTTTTTTAACACATTATTACCGCCGTTGCGTTGGTTAAGCGGGGGTAGTCACCCAACACAAACAACATGGTCTCCCACTCAGTGGGACAGCTGAGAGAGAGGTGGTGCTACCGTGTTGGACGGCTTCTCACATTCTCACTTTTCTGTCGATTGTGTCTGAGGAACATTACGCGGGGCTTTAGGCAACTTTACGACCATTTGCAGCGGCCACATCTGGTGTTTGGTGTACCGTCTATTTCCGAAAATAAAAGCCGAACTACGTCCCAGTTTTGTCAAGCTGCATTTTAATGGTGATATTTAGTAATTCGGTGAAAACAACAATAATTTTTTTTCTTTTTTTGTGAAAAGATAAATTGAAAAAGTACAGATTCATGGCTTCATTTGGGGCAAAAAGATTTGAATCAGTCCAAATTTAAGTCACCCCTTCTTGTTCCGTTACAGCCGGAACAAGCTCCTCATCAACACACAACTTGTTGTTAGTAGGGACCAAGCTCCGACTTCCGGTGCTGGAAAATGAAGCCAATGCAGAAGTGCCCATGCTTGCAGCTCCTTGAATGGCCACTTAAGGGTGGCTCCAAAAGAGAGTAATTTCTCTTAGGCTGCGTTCACACCGGGCGCGACACGAGCAACAGCAGCGACAGGTTGCCATGTAATCCCTATGGAGCGTTTTGGCGCTAAGTCACGCAGCGCGACACGATGGACGTGAATGAAGCGACGCGAGTGAAGCAATTTTGAGCGATTGGCATGTTTGTGGTGCGATATTGTGTCGCGTCACGTTGCGTTGCCATCCTCCCCAAGTTGAAAAATCTGAACTTTTTCGTCTTGTCGCGCCACGATGACCAATCAGGGACTGAATATGTAGTGACGTGGAAATGTCTGGAGTTTGACTGAAGATGTGAACATGTCCTGTATCTGGTAGCAGCCTGTGAGCAGGACTTATGTCTCTTTTGGCCTTTATTTCACAATTGAGTTTTTGGAGCGAGCAGCAGCACCACAGCAGGGGAAGCGGAGTTTCTTTCTCTTTTTATTTTACGTGCGCATGCGAGCGAATCATCCATGGAAATTATTTTAGCTACTTATTAACTACACAGATGTATAATAAAACAAATGGTGACCGGTTTCTAAACACAATTATGACAGAGTTTTTGGGGAAGAGCGAGCTGCAGCCCCGTAGCAAGCAGCGGAGTTTCTTTTTTTTTTATTGTTTACATGTGCGCGCGTGAACGGGACAGGAGGTCCTGAAAACGGCCGTTATCCAGACGCAGCTCCTGCAGCAAATAATGATACTCCCCAAATTGGGAACATCTCATGACGTTTGTCAGCTTTCCACAACAACTCACTCCGTGTGATCAAGGTCCGTCATGTTAACTTGACTGACAACTGGAGCCGGCGAGTGGAATGGAATTTCCTTGGGCGATGGTGGTGCGTCCGTTGCCATGTGACCCCCATGAATTTGTGGCGTCTGGTCGCTCCCGGTGTGAACGCAGCATTAGAAGTCCATGCTATAATTCCAACTTTCTAGCAGAAATAAACATGTTTACAGCCTGGAAGAAAAAAAAAAAAAGTTTTTGGCCTCGATAGCTAGTTTTGCTATTCGTAACAACTGTATGAGGTGACTTTTTATGTAACTCCTCAGTGTTTGCACAACACTCTTTGAAAAGGACAAAGAAAAAGATCATATAGGGAAAGTTCTGTGTCCGTGTGGATGACGAATTAATCTTATTCGTCTTGAATCCTAGTGTAGCATAGGGTTCCAAGTGCATTCTGCCTACATATTTAGGCCACACTCTTACCCTGATCCCAGGTCCAAACAGTTAACTTTTTTTTTTTTACCTCAGCCTCCACAGGTTTTCTCCATATCTGCTTTGGTCCAACTTCTTCTTCTGTTCTGTGGATTCTTCTGCTCTGTGGGTGTGGAGACTTTATGTTTTGGCTTCCACATGATGTGTCTGAAACAGCCCCATTTCCTTTTCTTCATTTCCTGGCTGATTTACTGGTTCTTTCCTGAAGGCTGATGTTGGAAAATTTATCTTTTCATCTGATATTAAGGATCTTTTGAAGAATTTCTCATACTTGCTACGGTTGCGCTTGGTCACTTTCTCAGTATAGTTATCAAACATACCAAGTCTTGTATAGCATAGCAAGACAAGCTTTGGCTAGTACAGCTTTGTCTAGTACAGCTTTGTCTCTTTACAACAAAATGCAGACTTTAATGCCAACATTTAACTGACAGTAATAACAACCCACACTAATACATTAGATTAGACAGAACTTTATTAATCCCTTGGGAAGACTCCCTCAGGGAAATGAAGGTTCCGGCAGCATTGTATAGCAGCACAGAGGGTAAGTAGCACACAGAGTATAAAAAGTAGAAGTAAAAAACAATTTGCAAAATGTAAATACTAATATAAATATCCGAAATACTTCGAGCTACTGGTTTACTGATTACGACAGTTCCTCTCCTTCCTGTCCTCTGTCTTCCCATTACTCCTTTTCCCCCTGAGTGAGGAGTTGTACAGTCTGATGGCCTGAGAGACAAAGGAGTTTTTCAGTCTGTTGGTCCTGCACTTGGGAAGGAGCAGTCTGTGGCTGAAGAGGCTCTTCTGGTTGCCGATGGCGGTGTGCAGAGGGTGACTGGCATCGTCCATAATGTCCAGCAGTTGGTTCAGTGTTCTCTGCCACCGTCACCAGAGAGTTCAGCTTCATGCCAACCACAGAACCAGTCCGCCCGATCAGATCAGTTTGTCCAGCCTAGAGGTGTCCTTCTTGGATGTCCTAAACCATAAAGAACTACAAAGGACTATGCCCTTGCCTGTTTTCCATTTCTGCTGCAGGTGATTGGCTGAACACACCTTGTTCAACTAATGATGTATACGAGGTCTGTTAGAAAAGTATCGGACCTTTTTATTTTTTTTCAAAAACCATACGGATTTGAATCACGTGTGATTGCATCAGCCAAGCTTGAACCTTCGTGTGCATGCGGGAGTTTTTTCACACCTGTCGGTTGCGTCATTCGCCTGTGAGCAGGCTTTGTGTGAGCAGTGGTCCAGCCCTCTCGTCGGATTTTTATTGCGAATAAAATGTCTGAACGATTTGGAGCTTTGCTGCATAAAATTTTTCCAGAAACTGTGAGAGACCTCCAGGTGGACACCATTCGGAAAATTCAGATGGCTTTCAGGGACGATTTTATGGGGATTACACAGATTAAGGAGTGCTCCAGTCGGTTTAAAGACCGCCCACAGCTGCTGAGAGCGCGGCGCACTCCGAGCGTCGATCGACAGGCTGAAACCCCACTGAAACAACCAGGTCATTTCCAACGTGAAGGCTTTGTTGATCCGGGACGTCATCTGACTTCCACAAAAATGGCAAGACGTGGACATCAGCACTTTTTCGGCACATTCCACTGTTACAGGAGTTTTTGTCATGGAAAGAGAAGTGGAGGGATGCGCCACGGAGCCGCTCATGGCGCGGGACAAAACCACCTCCGTGTTGGTCTCACAGGACGGCTTTCAGATGGCTTTCAGGTGGCTTTCAGACGGCTTTCGGTGGCTTTTCAGTTGTGTGACTGTCCGAGAAATTGTGCATGAGCTGGACATGCCACAACATGTCCTGTGAGGCTTCATCACGGCGTTGCTTTGCGCCATACAGCTCCGTCCCGACGCGCGGAATTCCTCCGCACGTCTGTCTCAATGTGCCGAAAAAGTGCTGATGTCCACGTCTTACGCAATTCCTGTGGTAGTCAGACGATGTCCCGGATCAACAAAGCCTTCACGTTGGAAATGATCTGGTTGTTTCAGCGGGGTTTCAGCCTGTCGATCGGCGCTTGGAGCGCGCCATGCTCTGAGCAGCTGTGGGCGGTCTTTAAACTGGCTGGAGCACTCCTTAATCTGTGTAATCCCCATAAAATCATCCCTGAAAGCCATCTGAATTTTCCGAATGGTGTCCACCTGGAGGTCTCTCACAGTTTCTGGAAAAATTTGATGCAGCAAAGCTCCAAATCGTTCAGACATTTTATTCGCAATAAAAATCCGACGAGAGGGGTGGACCAGTGCTCACACAAAGCCTGCTCACAGGCGAATGACGCAACCGACAGGCGTGAAAAAACTCCCGCATGCGCACGAAGGTTCAAGCTTGGCTGATGCAATCACACGTGATTCAAATCCATATGGTTTTTGAAAAAAATAAAAAGGTCAGATACTTTTCTAACAGACCTCGTATGGAGAGCAAGGAGAAGTTTAAAACGTGCACAGAACTTGGTCATGAGAACCCAGCTTTGGACTAACTGATCTACTTTATTTGAAGTATACTTAAGCCAGATCCATGAATTTAATGTAATTCTGGAAGTTGAAATCTGAGGAACAGCCAAATATATAAAAGTCAGATGGATCCTATACACGCTCATCAAGACCTTTCTTCATCCGTCTCTTTTTGGGGTTTTACAACAGCTGTTTTGGCTACTTTACCTGCTCCATCTTGGGGTAGTTAAAAAGATAATGCTTGAGGTAGGTGACAGACGGAAAGTTCAAGGCTCGACACCAAAGGCACGTTACAAAACACAGGGGTTTGCAGTAGGATACAGAACCCTGAACTCTCCAGACTAAATGAGAACAATCTGGAGTGCCTGTGTGAGCTGACTCACCCAGAAAGAAAGAGAGAGTGAGAGATGGAGCGTGGGAGGGAGTCAAGTCACAAGGGGACAGGGAATTAAAGCTCTCGTCAAAGAGGAGAGGGATTGACAGGAGGAGGAGAAGAAAGGTTCAGAGACCTGCGGCGGAAGCCCTCAGTGCTCCGTTTGGTTGGGGGGGTTAGAAGGATAGTTGACTGCAAAGCTCTGTGCTAGTCCGTCCAGACTGTGCTGGGTTAGTACTGCTGTGAACAGCCGCACTGTAATAACTCAGGGGATAGGGGGCTGAAAGGTGATAGCCTGGCAGGAATTGGTTTACAGCCAAGGCAGCCAGCACTCGTGGATGCTGAGACTTCCCCTTCAGACAGCGGCAAACTCAAGTGTAAATCGGTGTAAGGGTAGCTTTCCTGTCGACTACAAACGTCTGTGTGTTTAGACCTGCAGCAAGTCAGCCAGTGGAAGGTAAATGATGAAAGAGGACGGAGTGATGAAGACTTACAATGTTGCTATGAGAGCTGGTGATGGTGATGTACAGCAGAGAGGTGTCATTTTTGGCCACCAGTCCCTCCAGGTGTTTTGCTGAAAAGGGTTGGATAGTCTTTGTGAGAGTTCATGTTTTTTTTTTCTGGGATGGACTTTAGGAATAGGATCCAGGCTGTTGGTTTCACACTAGTTGGTGTTAGAAACTGTACTATGTATTTGGGTTATTTTGACGTTGCTTTTGAAGTGGTGTCAAGCAAATACATTTTAAGTCAGAGCAACAAAACCAAGATGCTTTTCTGAAGCCATTTACAGATTGGTTTCTGGTTTTGCAATACTCAGATCTCCATTAGATTTCCCTGAGCTACAATTGTGTTTTTCCTGGTGCAAAGACACCGGCCTGTCTTTATACTACAGGAGTAACAGCTGCAGCAACACACTGCTGGGAGATAAAGTGCATCTGGAAAGTATTCCCAGTGCTTCACATTTTCAACATTTTGTTATGTTACAGCCTTAATTTTCACCTCTAAATTCTACTCACAACGCCCCATAATGACAACATGAACACAGTTTTTTAAATATTTGTAACTTTATTAAAAATAATAATAAAAAAAAACCTAAGAAATCACTTGTACAAAAGTATTCACACCCTTTGCTCAATACTTTGTTGATGCACCTTTGCCAGCCATTACAGCCTCAAGTATTCTTAAATATGATGTCACAAGCTTGGTGCACCTATCTTTGGGCAGTTTTGCCCATTCCTCTTTGCAGCTCCTCTCAAGCTCCATCAGGTTGGATGGGGAGCATCAGTGCACAGCCATTTTCAGATCTCTCCAGAGATGTTCAATCAGATTCACGCCTGAGTTCTGGCTGGGTCACTCAAGGACATACACAGAGTTGTCCTGAAGCCAGTCCTTTGATATCTTGGATGTGTGCTTAGGGTCACTGTCTTGCTGAAAGATAAACCGTCGCCCCAGTCTGAGGTCAAGAGCGCTCTGGAGCAGGTTTTCATCCAGGATGTCTCTGTACATTGCTACATTCATCTTTCCCTCAACCCTGACTAGTCTCCCAGTTCCTGCAACTGAAAAACATCCCCACGGCACGATGCTGCCACCACCATGCTTCACTGTAGGGATGGTGCCTGGTTTCCTCCAAACACGAAGCCTGGCATTCACTTCAAAGAGTTCAGTCTTTGTCTTGTCAGACCAGAGGATCTGGAATGGCAGCAAAAAGGTCTGTACCCTGGAATCAAAAATACAGTAACAAGAAATGCTAGAGAGCATGATGGAGCCTAACACAATCTGGCCAAGAGGAGATGTTCTAGCAGCAGTTATAAAGGGCAGCATGGTGGCTTAGTGGTTAGCACTGTTGCCTCACAGCAAGAAGGTCATGAGTTTGATTCCCACCTGTGGCCTTTCTGTGTGGAGTTTGCATGGGTTTCCTCCAGGTGCTTCGGTTTCCTCCCACATCCAAAGACATGCATAATATATAAGATATACCTTACTGAATTTTCATTCAGGTTAGGTGAACTGGAAACTTTACAATTGTCCAGGTCTCCCTTGCAAAAGAGGTCTCAATTTCAATGGGACTAACCTGGTTAAATAAATGTTAAATTAAGTTAAAATTAAAGGACCCGGAAGTAGGGGTACATACAAACATGGAAGTTAAATCCAAAAGTTAAACCAACCAAAACAGACAGAGAAAATGAAAGTAAACACTACGAGAGGAAAATTCTAAATAATAACTTGGAGTAAAAATATTCGTCCAGAACAGCAAAATAGAGTCAAAACTTGACCCATGCCACTATATAGAATAAAAAAGTAGTCTCAGGACTACCTAGTGGCCACTTTCTCAATGATCTGTTCCATCTCTGTCTGCAATGACCGACCCCCCCCCCTCCACTGATCTCCACCTGTCCTGGATGGTAACCATCCAGACATTCAACCAATCTGTCCATACCTCTTAAAAACATCCCCTTGACCTTCTCCAATCTGCTGGGGTCCCACCCATAGGGTCAGTGAAAAATGTTGTCAGAGGGACAACAATAAGTCCTTTTTCCCAGTCTATTGGAATAATATCTGTCTTCCAAATGGAACAAAGAGTACTCACAATGCCAGGAAAGCAGCATTTCCACCCACCTGAAGACATTCGGCCCCAATATTGTACATCCCACAGCTTTACTTGACCTCAGCTGTTTCATCATATTTGCAGCTTCACTGTGATCTGGTGATTTGAAGTTGACTGGTGGATTAACCACCAAAACCCTGGGAGCAGAGATGCCCAACCTCCCAGCAGGAGGATCTGTATTATACATTTTGTTTGGCATAATATTAGCATTGGTTTTGGGTCCTACTGTGATAAAGCTATAATCCCACATGCTTGGCAAATGTAAACAATTTGCAGTCATATTTCCTTATTGCTCATGTTTGTGTTGCTGCTGGTCTGACAGATTCCTGCTGAATGGTGTTTGGAGAGGAGGTTAGCAGTGATCCGTGTCCACAGATGGTTTGCAGGAGTTGCTTGTGTTGCTGTCACTTGGGAGGGACCTTAACTTTACCCAAGGTAAACAGTCAAACAAACACAGAGGTAATCCCACAGCTGTTTAGTTAAGGCCAGTGTCTGTTTACCAAGACAAGAATCATATTCTATACCAGTTACTGACCCCTCAGTGTCACGAATGTTAAACTCAACGTCACTGCTCGTCTGATTAATGAAGTTCTACACGCATGCTTGAGCATCTGTCATATGATATAACTAGGAGTGGTGTTTACGTTGTCCTCACCCCATTCCTAGGATTTGATTGCAACAGCACTGAATGTGAGTAACTATATCACAGACATACAGTAAATTACTCAGTGCACAAAATGTGAAGATAAATGAAGTGGTCATAAAAATGCCTTCCTAAAATCTTGTGAGCCCAATGATAGGTGAAAATCAGACACTGCTTCTGATATGCTGTTCAGAAATGTCATGTTCTGCTTGATTTTGACTTTGAAACATTCTTCTCTTTTCTTTCATAGCCCTATTTCAACATACTAGGATATTTGTTAAAGCTTACTGATGAAGCCAGTTCATTTTGAAATTGCATTGTCATGCTAATAAAACTGACCCGTGTAAGCAAAAATCAAAGCGAAATTTAAAGCTGGCTTTCTCTAACTGAAAATAGTAGAATTTATTGCCATGTTAGTGTCTTAAAGATTTGTTTAAATAAGCGTGTATGTCATCTGCACACAACTGACTGTTCAACTCTTGGCAGTGAAATCTAAGGGGCCCATGACACTGCCTTGAGGAATCCCAAAATTGGCATATATCCTGTTATGATGGTCAGTGAACAGAGAGTGTGTACTGTACTGATCTCTGTTCACAGAAATGGATAAAACAGAAAGAGCCAAAAAATGTTTAGTGCTCACGAATTATTGTTAACATCAGTAAAAAACAAAACAAGAACATTCACATGACCTGTAGTTTGGCTGGTTTGTAAAGAGAACTTAAAAGTACAGAATAAAAATTACTCTGCAAATTAGTTTTTCCTGTTAATGTAAAATTGACATGGTCAGCTCCTGGCATGTTACTCTCTGTATATGTGTTTGTGTGTGCGTGTGAATGGATAAGTTGAGCTGCTGTTTGGCTCCCCCCCTTTACCTGTACCTCCTCTCTTGGGAGTGTCTGTTGGTATCGAGTCTTGCTGGACTCAGAGGGTGTGGTGACTACCGGCAACCCATAATGACCCTGGTCAGCTAACAATGCACCTTCCACAAACACACGCACACACACACATTGTTGTGGTATGGCGCAGTGTCCCGCCCCCCCTCCTTTGGACCCACAGTAATGGATTGCTTTCCTCACTCTCCATGTCTGGCGTGTGCTGTGGCCTCACTGGACTCCAACCGACCACTGGGAGCTGCCCTGTTTTCCTTCTCGCTGACTATAAGCTTCCAAACAGTCGGCAACCTACCCGACCTATCTAATGTGCCAACACACCCCTGCTCCCTCCACCCACCTTTCTTTTTCCCGTATTGTGTTGCCTGTTATTTTTCCACCACTGGCTGACAACCAGGATGGCTTCTACTACTGCTTCTCAATTTGCTTCCAGATATCAAGAAGCGAAACTGAGCTGCGGTCTGTATTTTGGTGCCTGGTCTGGACACTGAGGAACTGGCAGTGGTCAAAACAGATTTATTTTCTGCATATGCAAAACCACGCATCCAACCGTAGTTACGCCTGCCAAGTAAAGGTCAAGGGCAAAGTCAGTGTAACCCCTTGGATTTTTGCAACGGACATCAATACTATCGCGACCCACACCAAGCTGCAGAGTGGGTTCACACTTTCAGAAAGAGGTGTCACAGGAAGTCAGATTGCACCCACTGGTGTGCAGCTGGAGAATGGCTGCAGAGACGAGCCTAATCCCCTTGGCTTTAGTGTGGTCTGGGTTTTGTACACAGAGGGTGTACACACGAGTCACGCTGGAAAAGGAATCTGGAAGTAAAATACGATCAAAACTCCAGTCGTTTACCGTGCATATTTGCATAAATGCATGTGCTCCAGCAGAAGACAAGCGTATATGCTATTTTATGCTAGCTTCAACAGGTTAACCCTGCTAACGTTTGTTTGCGTGCATGTGAATATTCCTGTGAATGAGAGCCAAGAAGGGCACATGAAGCGTGGGTGGGTGTGAATGGTTCTGACATCATCACCGCCTGCAGTCTCGTCCTCTTCCACTACCCCGGTACTGACAGGTCCTCTATTGTTCCAGCGTTGCGTGGGCTCCCAAGGTTCCCATGTGTTAGAAATCATCCACCCACGTGCTGCAGCAGACAGGGGCCCAAAGACTGTGAAACCATATCCTGAGAGTCTGTGGGCTGCAGGACGGGTCCTGATGAAAGACAGTGTGACTGCAGAGAGAATAACAAACGCCAGGCTCCTGGACGCTCTGCGATAAAGACATAAAGGTACCTGCAGTGTAGACACGTTCGCACGCTATGGGCTCAAACATTCCAGACTCGGGGGTTGACGAGTGGAGAGATGGGCAGCAGGATAGATGGATGGGTGATGGGGGACTTGGATGGATGAGGAGATGGAGGGAGACCTGGTTGATTGTGGCTGAGCCCACTCCTGGTTCTGCTCAAAGTGGGTTTGGATAAAGACCAGGATAAGTGTGCTGGCACAGGTGAATCCAGGCACGCTGTTGGCTCACGACTCACCAACAGGTCATTAAAACCCACAACTGAGCTGAGAGTCTGGGTGTTGTCAGCAGAGCTCGTCTCATTGTGTGGTTGCCTCAACATTAATTGAAGTCATCTGCAGTTCTGGATGAGTTTGTGTTTTGGAAATATTTACTTTTTCCCCTCTCTTGCCTAAGTACCAGATGGTCAGGAAATTTTACACTATTCAACAATGAATTTAGCAGAAATTCTTAACGGATGTTAACAGCGATGACTTTATAGGTTTGGCGTTGGCTGTCATTTGTTCGAAACAGTCCACTGTGTGACCAAACACAGTACACAGGCACCTTGTCGAGAATTTAAGGGTGAAAGTTGTGTTTCCCATGACGGATGTGTGTTTATTGTACATGGAAACCCTATCGCACGGCCTCACAATTCACCTGAAACACTTTAAAATGACATAAAGTTTGACCTTTTGAGGTGTTGCTGCTATCTTGGTTTGGTTGATGGCATTATCTCATACAGCCCGTTCATTCTGGATCTTGGTCATCTTTTAAACGCCTTCTTTTATGGGAGCACCTGTACTTGGAAAAACACTGTTATCTCGGTTTATATGGAATCCCAAATTTCTGTAATTTATGGAGGCCATTAAATGCATCACTGAAGCACAGTAACCCTGCAATTTACTGACCTGGAAGCGAGTGTTAAACTATGAAGGTGTGATTTTATGGCCAATCATGGTTCAACGTTCAGGACCGTAACTGGTTGAGCATATTACATATGGCTTAAAACAATCACATGACTAAAAAACCCATGGCAGCTACAGCCATTTATAATGAGAAGCTTGTGGGGCTTTTTATTGTTACACCTGTATGTTGAGCAACTTATGAAATCCATCAGAAGATTTCTTCAGAGATGTCAGTTGAAGGGTTTTCAGCGAATAACCAACGACCCCCCAATCCCCCATTAATCCCCCTTTTTTTGGGGTGGGGTCACCCCTTCCATGAGCATCATTTCTAATTAACATCATCTTAGGAACATTCTGTACCAATACATTAAAAAAAAAGTTGTTTAAAGGTTTCAGATTCTGTGACCCCTCCTGGCTCCTCCCCTCAGGCCCCTGGGTGGAAAGCACCTTCTAGAATGTAAATTTTGATCCCAGCCCTGTATTGTCCAAGACCCATTTTATGAAATGTCAGCAAAAATAAATCATCAAGCTTCAGAAGAAATGCTGCTTCAAGTTTTTGCACTCTGTACCCCTCAACCCCCTCAGGCTTTAAGCCACTTGTAGGGCCCTACATTGATGGTGGATGTAAAAATAAGCTGCTTAAGATTCATTTGATGTATGTCCAAGTGCACATTGTTGATGAAGTGGTGGGAGATATCAATGCAAATGAGGGCACAAACTGCAAATGAGCTGGTTTAATGCTCCACATTATTCAGGCGCATTTTGTAGACATGTCATCTGTATTCCCCTTTAATGACTGAGATGCATCTGATCCTGGCGTGCTGTTATTCAGCAGACGGAGGAAGAAATGTGTTGTTTATTGCTCTGGAAACAGTTTTGGCTCACAGTATGCACGCCTGTGGAATTAGCTGTTAGAAGAGACATAATGCTGGAAGTTATCGTGGCTAGTTTAACACTGGTGGCATCAACCGTCGACTTGTTAAGGTAAGCGGAACAACTGTTTGGTCTCTCCTTAACTGTACTGCTGCTGTTGTGCATGCTGTGTGTGATCAGTGTCTGTAATAAGGTGTTGTATAAAAGCACAAGTTGCTACACATCTTAGCTATGTATTATCAGCATCTACATTTTTTTCAGGCCACGTTAAAAGTTCAGAACTCTCTGAATCCACCTGTTCACCTAAACCACCTAAAGCAGAGTTAAACTATGATACAAAGGAGACATATTAAGTTTTTCCCCCGTTTAATTAATAATGTTGTTTGTTTTAAATTATGTGCTCAGCTCAATTTCATGGTCCTGTGTGCCATACTGTATGTATATGTTTAAACCCACTGTTGTAAGATGTGTCTTAGTGTTGCATTATTTAAATAGAATGCCAGACAACTCTGGAGTTTAAATGCATTTATTGTTGGTCTGTTGTAGCAGGAGGTGGTAATGGTAGAAAATATATTTTTTTCAAATATGCTTACATCCACTTCAGAGATTGTGCATTGTGTAATTTGGGAGATATTTCATATAGGAAGTGGGTGTCTACCATGACAAAAAAAACCCACCCCATGCAAAAAAGAAAACTGCAATATATACTGTAATTGTAACATCTGTCGAAATATTAGAATGTAATTGTTTTGACTTCATGATTAGTTTTGATGAACCCTGCATTGAACACAACATTCAAGTTTATGATATACAACCCCTGGCAAAAATTATGGAATCACCGGCCTCAGAGGATGTTCATTCAGTTGTTTAATTTTGTAAAAAAAAAAAAAAAAAAAAAAAAGCAGATCACAGACATGACACAAAACTAAAGTCATTTCAAATGGCAACATTCTGACTTTAAGAAACACTATAAGAAATCAGGAAAAAAATTGTGGCAGTCAGTAACGGTTACTTTTGTAGCCCAAGCAGAGGGAAAAAAATGTGGAATCATTTCTTATAGTGTTTCTTAAAGCCAGAAAGTTGCCATTTGAAATGACTTTAGTTTTGTGTCATGTCTGTGATCTGCTTTTTTTCTACAAAAATAAACAACTGAATGAACATCCTCCGAGGCCGGTGATTCCATAATTTTTGCCAGGGGTTGTATATTCTGATCCCCTCCATTACTGTGATATAGATGATTCCTGAGAAGAATTTGAAAATATGACTGTTTGTAGATGATCTTTGATGACATACATTCAAGGTGATTTTCTAGCTTGAGGGCCGCATCCAGCCCTCGGGGCACCAGTTTGAGACTAATGATCTGTAGGCTCTTAGCTCTGATTTTCTACAGTTGTAGTATAAAGCATTACAAAACATTTAAAAGACCATGGCAACAGTGTGAGCCCATGGCTCCTTAAATATCCTGACATGACGCTCCGAGTTCTGTTTTTCTTCTTTCCAGTTTGTAAAGACAGTCTTTCCTCACACTACGTTCTGTGCACATTTTCTATGAGTTAATATACAAGCTAACTGTCTGGAGTCACAATCGTCTTTGTTAATGTGACATACTATGATTTCTAAGTGCTTGACACAGTGCAGGGACTTACATGACTCCAAAATTTATCAGTAATAATGAAATTGGATCAGAATGTTTGGAAATTAGGTTTTGCTTGATCAACAGTAACTTGGACAAGCTTGGTTCTTGCATCTGCATTTTCCACTGATCTTAATCTTCAGATGATTCTTTGAAACCAAACTCCAGAACCCAGACTTACACTGGATCCTTACAGTTGAGAGACATGGTTGTCTGGCAGACATGACACCTTCCTGACAGCACTCTGATCCCATTGCACTCTGGGAGCCCTCATGCTGATGGATGACCACTTCCATTGGCTCCAGGACCATTTCCCCTGTCATCTTCAACCTTGGAGTGTTTGGACAGGAGATCAGTTTGGATTTGTTCACAACAGCCAAATAGGTATTTCTGTATAATGGGGAACCATGAGGGTTAGAAGGTTTACATGTAAGATTGGGTTTCCATAGAGATAAGGTCTAATGTCCCACAGAGAGGAGAAGAACATGTTGATCTACTTAAAACTATTAAACGTTTTCAGGTTTGGTCTGAAAAGTGCCAAATTTGCCATGGACCACTGTCAAGTCCAAACAGCCAACATTTGGGCCACGCAAAGGAGGTGAGCTTGGTTCAGATAAAACTGAACCATGGTGTGGTTGGTTTAAAGCAGAGCTCACCAACCCTGCTCCTGGAGAGCACCTTCCCTGCATGGTTTCCATCTCTCCCCATTCCATCGATTGCTAATGAACTCAGTTCTGCTCACCCAATCAAGAACTGGGAAATGCCCAGACTTCACTAATCAGCTGTGATTACACCAGGCAGAGTTGGAAAACATGCATGGCAATGCTTCCCTGGAGCAGAACTGCTGTACCCTGGTTTAGAACGAGAAAGTATTTTTGTCTGTTTTTTTCACATTTTTTTGGATTAATTATAGACCGTTCTAGCAAAGTAGGTTGTCATCTCTCACTTTGTCAGTCACTCCTACAATCGAATCACCATGGCAAAATTAATGTTTTTGTTTTGTCTCCAGGGCTGTTTTTCCACCAAATATTGTTGAAATGCAGTCATGTCTTTTGGAGATATTCTGCTAACAAACAAACATTGGCATGTTTCTTTATTTCTTTGATCTCTTCTTTGACATCCTTAGATGCTGATTGCTCACCTTTGATCCTGACTGCTGAGCTCTGATTCTGGTCGCACACCTTTCATTCTAATGGCTGACCTATGATCCCGATCTTTGATCGCTCATCACTAATTGGTGATCTTTGATCCAGATTGCTGATATTTGAGCCTGATTACTGATCTTTGATCATGACCAGATCATCATGGCTGATCTATTATCTTTGAACCTTGCCAAGGAGTTTATGTTTTTGTTGCTGTTTGTCTGTCTTGCCTTGATCCTGATTGCTGGTGTCCCAGACTGAATGGTCCCCCCTAAAAATCGGTCCGCCCTGCCTTCACCGATAATCACCTCGTTTCTGCTTCAAACTGCACTCCAGTCATCATCTATCTCAGTGACAGATATCTGAAGCTTTTGCACAACAATTATTTCCACATAAATTCAGCATTATTTCATAATAAAAGATGGAGTGCAGCAGCCATGATGAGCTCCTCCTGCTACGTTCACTACTCCTCTGTCATTTCAAAGCGTCACTGATATCGCCTCTTTTCTGCTTAATCTGACTTTAGAACGATTTAAGAGGTTTTACCTTGTCATCTGATGGTTAATAATCACATTATTCCATTTGATTGCTTTGGGTGAAGAGAGCTGCTGTGATTCTAAATGACGCATGTGCAGTGTAGAGAATAAGGGTCAAAAGAATAAGGATCAAGGGGCAGATCCTGACCTTTGATCCTGATAGCTAAACTAATTAGCAGTTCTGTTTGCAGGATGAAGAGATTCAGGATTAACCAGTTGATCTCAGTCTTTGAGCCTAATTACTTAAATAATCACAGGATCAAAGGATTCAAGATCAAAGGCAACATTAGGATGAAAGACCAAAGGCAGGATTGCATCCTCTATAACAACATTTAATCAAGTATTTGTTGACCCAAGTCCAAGTTCTCCACTAAATTTCATTGAACTCTGTTCATGTTCTGCAAACAAACAAACACACAGACAAAGAATCAAACAGACAAAATATAAAACAAGTGTTTGGAGGACGTAATAAGAAAAAAGTAGAAATATTATTCTCTTTATCCTTAATATTTATCATGATCTGCAGTCAGTGTTCAGTACAAAACATGTGTGTGTAAACCAGGTTCTAGTTTCAGAACTATTGCTGTGCTTTCTATAATTTTGTCTTGCATTTGTGTCTGTCTTTGTGCCAGACATTGAAGTCTCACTCTCCAGCCAGAACAATTTCATGGTTTTTGCCTTTGAGTGAACAAGGCTCCCTATGTTCACTGTGATTGATTTGTCCTCCGTGTGATACGTTGCAGAGTCAAAGTGATTCTGGACTTCCTGACTCCACACCAGGGAGAACGCAGGAGGTCAGAAGTACCAACCAGAGGGAGCTGTATAGACCACAACCCGAATGGCCTGAGGCTCTGGCATCCACGCCGCTTAAGACACAGCATTCAAAGGAGCCTCTGCAGGAAGTCTCAGATAATTTAATGTTGTGCAGTTCCTCAGCTTTGGCCCATCTTGAGTGATTGTGCAATGGAAATAGAAGATTTATAACTCCTGCAGGAGTCGCTAATCACCGGAGACAAGATGTTTGAAGGGGGGGAAGGATGAGCAGAGGAGGGCTGCATCAGTGTCCACAGTGGAGTGGGTACAGGTTAGTTCACTCACCCGCAGACGCACAGCCCGACACAAACACGTGCGGCCTGGATGCAAACACAGGTTCCTTGTACGTTCCACTCAGCGCAACGGCCGTCTTGGGAGGATGTGTGGAAGACATCGCATATTTCCTCCTCCCTCGCTGCTGTTCAGCGTCTTCTGAAAACAGACAAAAGCGAGAAGCTAGAAGGGAGGAATAGATTTGCAGGTGGCCTAAAATAACAATAAGGATGAAAAGAAAGAGAGGATGTATATTCACTGACTACAAGCAACTGGACGAGGGAGCACACAGTGGAGAGGGCCGGGAAGACAAGAGAACAGGCTTGTTGCAGTCATTTTCTCCAGGGTCCGTTTCATTTGACAAAACACAGTGTACGTTTGTGTTTGGCAGTCCTGTGCAAGGTGAGACGGACATGTCTGGGACAGACTCTTACTGTCAGTTCTGAAGACATAACAAAAGACAGAGTAAAAATAATATATGTAATGATTCTGCACAGCAGCAACCTTTTTGCCCAGGATTCCCAAGGTAACATGGTACGCTGACCAGAGCTTGGATGATTCTCAAATACAATCATCCATGTTATTGTCCAGATTTAATTTTGTCTTTCCATAGCCAATGCTTTTTTTTTGGTAGTAAAGTGTGTTAAAATGTATGTTGTACAGGAACAAGCCTCTTAGGGGTGATGTACTTTGGCTTAACTTTATTGTAGCTGCGGTGGTGGACGTTGAAATGTTTTGTAAGTAGAGTTGAATAGGCCACATGCTATGAGTTAAAGCTACAGTGTGTAGATTTAGGGGTGTTTATTTACAGAAGTGAATATTGCATTCATAACCATCTGTTCATTATTCAGTAATTACCAGCAACGACAAATCAATTACAGTTTATGGTTTTGTTTTATATCAGATTCATAACACAGCTGTGTAATACGACTAGCACATTGCCCGTGGGGATCCATGGACTCTAGATTGGGTAGTGTTTATAAAATAAATAGCTGACATTTTCAAGGGGGGTAATAAATTATGCAGAGTTTCTATAATGATTTGGAATGGTGTTTAAGTTCTTGTTATCACACACACACACACACACACACACACACACACACACACACACACACACACACACACACACACACACACACACACACACACACACACTATTATTATTATTACTTCTGTTTTGTCAGTTTTTAGCTAATATCCGTAGTTCCTCCAAAAATATTAGTCCTATCAATGTTCCATTTTGTCTTTTTTGTCTTCTGCCCCAAGCAGGTGCTTTTATTTTTACACACCCACAAACACAGATGGTGGCGGAAGACATCAAATGCACTACACTTCTCACTCATGGTAACGGCAACATGACACTTAACTAAACTGACAAAACCAATTGAACAACAAAAACACAATAAATCAATACACTAACAACACTGTTAACCTAACATGAACCAAAAATACATTTAAAACCCCCAAACCCCTTTTACATCTATTGTTCACTGTTGTCAGCTAATATTGCTAATTTCTCCAAAAAACATTAGTTCTATCAACTTTCCATTTTTACAGCATTCATCCCTGATCCAAAATACATAAGCATACCAAACAGAAAATGTCAGCTCCCCCTCATTTTTCCATGATTGAAGCTACACACGCATGCATACACGTGCACAGAGGCCACTTGGCTATTATAATATAGATTAGGCTACATTTTCTTTACTTGACTGCCTGCTCTACATGCAACAGGAGCAACACGTGCAGAAATCAGCTGATAGATTCTGCTGTCTTTGGGTGTCAAAATAAACCCCTCGTCTACATCATGGCACCTGGGTAATGGATCAAGTAGGGTATTGTCTGTTGGGCTGAAATATCGTGAGGACTTTGTGTGCCCGGTGGTCTCTATGCTAAACATGAAGGCCCAACAGGAACCCTGAACACAAGACGGCTAATGGGGCTCTGGTGAAACAAGATGTCCTCAATGGTGGATCAGACAGAATGTTGGATTGTAATCCAACAGCTGTGACATCAGATGAAGGCTGCAGCAGGTCTTCAGACCCCAGTCATCTGGGATTTCCCAGCCATCGGACCAGGATCTGTCAAGGACAAGGATCATGTGTTTGTGGGCATGCAATGACATTCCAACATTAACAAACCCACATACAGGCTCTTTGGATCATTCCTGAATTCCACCATCTGGTCCAGGAATCTACCAAGAAGCAATCTTCTTAGCCACCGAGGAATTGCCACAAAAACTAAAACCAGCTCCTACTGTTTTCATCTTTTATCGGGACAGAAATCTTTGTCAACGCCACAAGCTGCCTTGTCACTTGTGGTGATAACCGCAGCACTGTGGATGGATAAATCACCCAAGTGTCCCACCCTTTGTTTATGGAGCACAGTAGAAATGCATGTGATGATGGTCCAGCTGGCCTCAGGTCAGCTGCAAGGTGCTACAACCAACCAACAAAGGAAAGTGGATCAGCTTCCATGCTCTGCTGTCTGCTGTGTGAGTGTGCACGGAGCAGAGCGCAGGGCCCAGCAGGAGCACCACGTGCTTTCATTTCTGCCGTGGCCTCTTGGAGAGCTGACCTTCACACCTTCAGCCATCCATCACGCTCTTTCCCGCCAAGAGCTGGAGCTCAATCACAGCAGTTTTTCTAAAGAAAATACCTTCAACTGTTTTGGCAGCAGAGAAAATGTTGTAGTTGTGGCGTTAAAGGCTCATGTGTAGCCTGTACTTGCTATATTTCCTAAAATAATGGGTAGTCGCAGCATGTTTCATTCATTTCCTATAAATGATGATTTTTAAACAATAAAGCATATTTTCCAATAATATTAAATGATTCATAAATGGAAGCTTATAATGGAAGATGTGTAACTTATAAAGATATATTTTCCACAAATACAACATTTTTACCTTCATGCCAGTAAAAGGGTGATGCATATCCAGGGAGTTTTCTTTTTCATCTCTTGTGAGCGTGAGGGTGGACAGTCTCTATCATCATGATTCAGTTGTTTCTAAGTACTAAATCTCTTTTTGAAGCATTTGATTTATTCTGTGTTGTGAAATAATTCTTTCCTGAAGCACTTAATCATTTAAAAAGTATTGTATTTTGTAGAGTATAAGTAGCACATGAGTGTAAGTCACACCTGTTAAAAAATGTCTGTTGAAAAGGAAAACCCCATATATAGGCTACACTGGGGTATGAGTCACTATGGAATATAAGTTGCACCTTTATCTGTATTATCAGCTCTTTAATTTTTTTTGTGCCTTCTTGCAGTGTATTTTTTTTTTTGTTATTTTCATTTATTCTTTTATAATTACACTTTATTTTGTTTTGTGACTTAATTTCTTGGAATGTTCCATGTAAATAATATTATAATTTTTATATTTTAAGAACAAATGCTAGATTTTTTTGTATACAAGTTGCATCAGAGTATAAGTCACAGGATCTCCCAAACTTGTAAAAACAATTTATTAATTCATTTCAATTCAATATATTTTGTTTATATAGCACCAAATCAGAACAAAGTTGCCTCAAGGCACTTCACACAAGTAAGGTCTAATCTTACCAACCCCTAGAGCAAGCACATAGGTGACAGTGGTAAGGAAAAACTCCCTCTCATGATTTAAAAAAAAAAAAAAACGTGACTCAATACAATGATTTAATTTACCACTTCAAGTGTTTGAAACAATAAATTCATTTCTGAAGCATTTTTTAAATTTTGGTTATTGACAACTTTTAATGGTGATTTATTAGATTCAAAGAATCAAAAAGCAGTGTTTTTATTGGGGGGGGGGGGGGCGGTATCACTACTGTCTACTCAGATGTTTCAAATGTTTCAAAGGACATTTTTTCTGAAGCCATTGAATCAATAACTTTCAAAATCTTGTGTCATTTTTTCAAGTGTTTCTTCTATTTACAGTTTCCAGTATGTTGAAATAGAATACCTTTTAAAATGTCTTGTTTCATTTAATTTTGGGGGGGAAAATTTATAAAAAAAACAAAAAACTAATGTTCTGAAGAAACCGTTTTACTAAATTTTTGAGTATTGATAGAATGAAAATAATTATGAAGCAAATTGTTCCAATTATTGTTTAGAGCGTTTCAAACGTAGTCATTTTTAAAGTAAATGTTGTTGTTGTTCTTGTTGTTTTTTTAGCATTTCAAAATAGTAAATCAGTATCAAAAGCTTTCTTTTATTTTGGGAGGTGATAATGGGGCAGCTCCCACGCTTAGATCTTTCCTGAATAAATAAATAAATAAATAAATAAATAAATTGATAATTTTATGTTTCAAAACTGTGAATCAAATCATTTCACAAATACCCCCCCCCCCCCTCCCCTTTTTATTTCTAGTGCTTTAAAACAAAAATTTTAAAGCAATTGAATAATTTATTGTTTGGGGCTTTTTAAAAACTGTGAAACATTTTCTGAAGCAGTTATTTAATTTAAGATTCGAGCATTATAGAACAGTGAATCATTTTATGAAGCAAATGGTTTCACTTATTGTTTAGAGCGTTTGAAACCACTGAATGTTTTTAAGTAATTGTTTCACTTACTGTTGAAAGTGCTTCAGAACAGTAATTTTTTTTTCAGCAATTGTTTCATTTCATTTTGGAGCATTTCAAAAGTATCAGAAAGCCTTGTTTCTACCATCACTATGTGTGTGAAATGTTTTAATCGTGGTTTATAGCTGTAATCCAGATCCTCCGGCTTTGCCGACGGTGATACACGTGTTGACAGCCTAAACTGAGCATTTGGCTGGATTCTGCTCAGCTTGTTTAAAGTCTATTTTAAGAATATTGCCGGTCAGTGATGACAGTGAAGTCACCAGCTGCTTCAAACTGAAAAATGTTTTCTTACCCAACTCTGCCCACAAAGTTGAATTCCAGAAAACTGAGCTGAATGAGTTATTTTGAGAATGTTTCCTACGGCTTAATTTGGTTTCAAGAGGAGATGGTCTCATCCCTATTTTTAGTGGTTGCTTTACCTTTTGTCACCACTGATCATCCTTTTGGGCTTATACAGCAAAAATGTATTTGAGTGGGTGAATGAGTAGGTGGGTGGGTGGATTCATCCACCTCAACCAGCTGGTATAACTCAAAAACAATGAATCCTATTGTCTTATAACTCACCAAATTAAAAGAGCGTATAATGAGGATGAAGTCATTCGATGGTTTTGAAGTTTGATGCACAAGATCAATCGATTAACCAACTTTGTGTTGCATATGTTACAACAGCACAAGAAATTAAAGTCAGAATTAAAGAATGGATAGAACGTTTGGCTGGGGGATGATACCAAAAGTTTTTGTCTGCACTGCAAACTAGTGATGGCTAACTTGAAACACTCTTTGCAACACCTCATTGTGTCACCAACTGTTTTGAGACCTTTCACTTGCTCTGGTGTTGAAACATAATAAAACCCAACAGACTGACTGCAAAAACGGTCCCTTTCAAAATAAGGCAAATAATCCAAAATCTAGCCAAATTATCTTGTATTAAGAAAATAAAAATCTGCCAATGAGGTAAGAACAATTGACTTGGTTAGAATTCTCAAAAGTAGCAAAATGTCTACGCAGTGAATAATCAAAATGTGCCTTAAAACTAGACAGAATTCTTATTTTAAGATTAGCCTCCGTCTTAAGGAAAACAATCTTGTTCCTTTGCTTGGATGATTTGAAATCGATTGCCTTTCCTTGTTACTTGTTAAATACAGCTTGATATTAGCTGGAAAAAAAATTATTAAAAAATGTGAGATGCATTTTCCCAAAATAAGACATTTTTTCCTCATGTAAAAAATGCTTGACAAGATTGTTTTTCTACTTAGACACAAATTAAGTCAAATTTTCTTTGAACGAGTCTTTTATTTTACTTTCTTAGATATCAGTTTTTTGCACTGCAGTTTTCTGACAATTCAGATCACTTAGTTGAGAGTGATATTCTAAGAATGATGTGAAGTAGAGGTGGGCTGATCGATCCTAATATCGATAATATTGATACCAATGCTGGTATTGATATTGAATAATCCCCATGTAAAAAGATCGATACTCAAGCTTTTTTCTCTCCCACACACATTGACTGCTGCGCACGCAGATTCATCAAAGTCTACTCTCTGTCTGTAAGAACAGCACTGCACTGTGTCACACAACACGGAGCAGTGCACCCTTGTATTGTGGTTTGTCAGCCCTCTACCTCAGGAGATTTTGTTTTAAGTTGTGTTGAGTGATATTTTTTTAAACAAAAATGTTGATTGTGATAATAAAGTATTTTGTTGTCATGTACAATGTTTGGCAAAATTCTATCCTAGGTCTTTTGGATCCTTTGGTTCTATGAAGCTTATGAAAAAGTATCGGTATCTGTATCATATCGGCGATACTGGGCCTGTATTTACTTGGTATCGGATCAATACCAAAATTCCCGGTATCGCCCACCTCTAATGTGAAGTCTTTAGTGGTGCTGTGCTTTTAATATTCTGAGAGCAAATCTGTTGATCTAAAACCAATAAATATATAAGAAGACTTTTAAAGGAGTAATAATAATAATAATAATAATAATGTTTTCATACACTGGATGAAACAAAAGCAAACACCTGCACTTTCTGCCTACTTGGGTGTTTTGGCTTGTTTCGTCCAACCAAATTAAATCTAATCCACAAATTTGGCCACCCCTGTGCCTATAAAAGGGATTACTATGGTCAAAGAACAACATTCCAGCCTCGTTAGTTTACACTGCTGATATTAATACTATAATTACGATTGCACATCGTTTATTTTGACTTCTATTACCACTAATACAATAATAGCCCCTAATAGATGGTAAGCGAGGAGGAAAACGGGCTCCGGATCAGTTTGGGGTTAATCCACCCCCAGCAGCTGCAGCAGGGGCCCACATGGGTCAGACGTACAGTAACACTTGACCCCAACTCAGTGTGTGAGTAAGTGTGTGTGGAACCAACATCTCGCCCTCCCACCAACCCCATTCCCAACTGACCAGCAGAAAGGGCAGTAACCTCTGAAGGCTTTGTTTGGTTGGCCGGAGACTGAGCATAGGCCCGCCATTGTACGTTTCAGGACTCCTGTGCTCCAGCTCTTGTTTTCTTTGGGAAGCAGGAAATTGGATGACTGGCTACCTGCTACAACAACATCCTGCACTTGAGAAGTCGCTTTTCACCCATACCCATACCTATTATTTCCCTTTTCCATCATACGCAAGTGGTCAGCCAGAAAGTGTCTCCCCCCCCCCCCCCGGTCCTGGGGGCCATATGTGTGGGTTTCTCTAGGTTCCACTCAGGTTGAGATCAAATTGGCCCCATCCAGATGCTTCCGCTGAAAATAGCGCGGCGGCCAAATATCTCAGCTTTTGGAGTGGGACTCCACCTTGTCAGGTTAACGGCCCTTTGTGAGTTGACTGACACTGATGGTGCATAAACATTTCCGATGTAATCTGAGACACGCTCGTGCCTTCTCGTGGTGTTGTCGTTGCCGGTCAGGCCACTTTGGACCAATCAGTGTGATCAGGGCTGGGTCTAGAGGAGACCACTTGCTACTATGAAAACATTCTCAAGGATTATGGCGCTGTAGTCGGGACCTAGGTGGGCGTTGATGAGAGCTGGTTCCGATATGACCTCAGGGATATCCGACTTCTAAATGAGATATTAATGAAACATAATTGTGCCGTCACTGGAAAGGATTTTACATGAGGCTTTCCCTCTTCCCAAACTTTTAGGACTCCCATCACCAACACCCACATTATGTTGGGGACATTTTCTGAGTGAATTTCAATTAGGTTCCTGTGATTGATTCAAAATTGCCCAACAATGAAAAATGTCTCAAGTATTTCATGTGCGTACTTCATGTCCAATTTAACTTTGCTGAATTATGACCCATGCACAATCAGGGCGGCACATCAGTCCAAGTCGTCGTCCAAAATTCAGGGTTACAGGGTTAGTGCCAGGGAGGACACTGGGACACCTGTTAAATACTTCGCCGCAACATAGCTCAGCACCTTTTGCTCACAGAAACTTCATATTTGGTGGGTACATGCCTTGGAGGAGTACTTCACATGGGTTCAAAGGCCAGTCACCTTGACCTACTTTTGAAGGTCACCAATGGTCACAACTGTCAAATCCTTCGCTACAACATTGCTCAGCACCCATTGCTCACAGAAACTTCATATTTGGTGGGTACATGCCTTGGAGGAGTACTTCACATGGGTTCAAAGGCCAGTCACCTTGACCTACTTTTGAAGGTCACCAATGGTCACAACTGTCAAATCCTTCGCTACAACATTGCTCAGCACCCATTGCTCACAGAAACTTCATATTTGGTGGGTACATGCCTTGGAGGAGTACTTCACATGGGTTTGAAGGCCGGTGACCTTGACCTACTTTCTAAGGTCACAACTGCCAAATCCTTTGCCGCAACGTAGCTCAGCACCTATTGCTCACAGACACCTCATATTTGATGGGTACATGCCTTGGAGGAGTACTTTGCATGGGTTTGAAGGTTGGTGGCCTTGACCTACTTTTCAAGGTCACCAATGGTCACAACTGTCAAATCTTTCGCCTGAAAGTTGTTCGCCGCAATGTACCTCGGCACCTATTGCTTTCAAAAACTTCATATTTGGTGGGTACATGCCTTGGAGGACTACTTCACATGGGTTCGAAGGCCAGTGAACTTGACCTACTTTTAAAAAATTACCAATAGTTGCATTTGTTCGAAGGCTACCAACTTTTTATGGTCACTGTTCGCCACATCCTCTAAATAAATATAATGTCAATCTCCAATTTTTCCACTGTGTATCCCAGTTTACATCAAACACATGAGGGTTCAACCAAATACCTACCCCACACATGTACATATTACTGCAATTTACATGGAAAATAGTACTGCGCGCGGGGCATTTCGTGACGAATGTCTCTAGTTTACTTTCACTTTTAATACTCTGTGTGCTTCTTATCCTGTGTGCTGCTATACAATGCTGCTGGAACCTCAGTTTCCCTGAGGGAGTCTTCCAAAGGGATTAATAAAGTTCTGTCTAATCTAATCTAATATAATCTCAAACATACAAGACCCAGGTTTAATGAATTTGGTTGTGAGACAGGCCTTGGGGCAAGGTAGAGCTGATTAAATTTTGAACCCCAAATCATTTTAAAATACTATAATTCCTGTTTCTTTCCATGTTATTTGTACTTTGGCAAAACAGCACCCCCTACCTGCACTTCAACTCAATTAAGGATAGATGTGAGGAGTGATTGGCCTCCTGAGTGTTCTCGTATTTATAACATTATTGTTGTTTTGTTTCAAAAATCCAACTCTGCAGTTTGTCTATACAGCCCTCTCAATCTCATACAGTTTTTTACTTCCTTAGCTACCTTTTTTGCCACAATTTGTTTGGTGTTGAAATTCCCAAAGCGGAGTTGGTTTGAGTTTCATTGTCTTGTTCAAGGACGTGTTGATGCTCATTAGCATTTTGAGATTGAACCCACCACCCTCTCAGTTCATGGACACAGTCAACCCACTTTGACTGACAGGGTTGTATTGGTTGACGCATTACATTTTGAAGAGAGGTGGACATATTCTTTACTAGTGTAAAGAATATGTATAGCACAATCCTCCATGGTGCCACCCACAGGTCCTCTAAAGAGTGGGTTTTGAGTTCAATTACGGCGGCTCTACATCTTGTTCTCTTGGCAGTGCTCGACTACAGCAAACTGCCAACCAACCCATAAATGAGTAATGTTGTGGTGTAGACAATACCGGTGTGAACTGGGTGGGACAAATGAAGCCCGTACATCCCCACCTACTTCAAATTTACCAACAACAAACAAGTCTCAAACAGAGATTGGATGATTAATTAATACATGTTTTTTGGGCTGAGTGGTGGACTGGCTATCTAAAAAATAGCCTCAGTGACTGTGAAAGTGGCCGGCCACAGGGAAGTGTGGGATGAGCTGCTTAGTCTGCTGCTACTGCGATCCGGACCCAGATATGCAGCAGAAAATGAATGAATGAATGAACTGTGAAAGTATCAATGTAGCCACCATTACCCAGCTACCAATACCTGTGTCTAATGGTGCTACAATCCAAATTAAGTAATGCTAAAGCTTTACTCACTGAAAATACTGGCGCACAGACTTCTTATATGTTCCATTAGTGCAAAAAACGACAAAGCCAGACATATTATCCCATATTTGAGTTGAACTGCTCAGAAAGGAGCTGTTAGCCTGTTAGCAGGTGTCCGCTAGGTGTCAGTCAAATTGATCACACTCCAAAAAATGCACAACTTTATGGCTTTATGACACTTTTGGGCTCCATATGTACTATAAGTAATGTTTATAAGTAAAGTATAAATAAGTGTTGAAAGATGATTACTAAACCATGGGTTCCACTCATTACGCTAGTTTGTCCTATGTAGCTGTCAAAGTTGCCAAGGCATAGCGGGTAGGGTTGATGCAATGCCAAAATACTCCGGGGGCTAGACCATTTCATTTCAGAACAGTTTGTTCTGGCCTTGGCTGTCTGTGACGGCCTGAACCTTGAAGAGTTTTGTGGGATACAGCCTTTAGAAGGGACAGACCCTGAATTTGGACACAGCCCAAGTACAATGGCTTGTCAAGCAAAAGCAGCTTTGCTAGGTAGTAAGTATCTTGACAACAAGCTTTGAACAGGAAGGCTGGAGGACCAGATGGTATGTCACCTTCCTGTCTGAAAGTCTGAAGACCAGCTGATCCCCGTCTTTACACAACACTACATGATAACTCCAGTGCCAAAGAAACCATCCATCTCAGAATTAAATGACTATAGGCTCATTGACTTGCTGTGGGTGGTCAGGAAATCCTTGGATTCAATATTGCTGACTTCCCTGAAGGACATCACAGGCCCCATGCTGGACCCACTACAGTTTGTCTGGGTGAACAGGTCTGTGCAGGTCTGTTGTGTGGTCAGAACAACTTGAAGCTGAATGTGATCAAAAATGTGGAGATGATAGTAGCCTCCAAACAGTGCCCCTCATTACCACCCTCAACATTAGTATCTCTGCTGTGGAGAGCTTCAGGTTTCTGGGGTCCACCATCTTTCATGATCTCAATTGGACTACCACCATCATCTCAGTCACTAAGAAGGCCCAGCAGAAGATGTACTTCCTGTGGCACCGACAATGTCCCACAAAGCTGCTGACCCAGCTCTACAACACCATCAACCAGTCTGTTCTCTGCTGATCTATCATCGTCTGGTTTAGGTCGTCTACTAAACAGGACAGGAATAGATTGCAGTGGACCATCACTACCTCAAAAATAATCATTACTGCCAGTCTGACTGCCATCCAGGACGTATACACTAGAGGTGGGCGGATCGATTCTAATATCGATGCCAACGCTGGTATTGATATTGAACGATCCTTGTGTAAAAAGATTGATACTCAAGCTTTTTTCTCTCCCGCATGCACTGACTGCTGCGCATGCAGATTCATCAAAGTCTACACTCTGTCTGTAAGAGCAGCGCTGCGCTGTGTCACACAACACAGAGCAGCGCACCCTTGTATTGTGGTTTGTCAGCCCTCTACCTCAGGAGATTTTAAGTTGTGTTGAGTGATTTTTTTTAAACAAAAGTGTTGATTATGATAATAAAGTATTTTGTTGTCACGTACAATGTTTGGCAAAATTCTATCCTAGGTCTTTTGGATCCTTTCAATCTATGAAGCTTAAATATGAAAAAGTATCAGTATCAGTATCGATATCGGCGATACTGGGCCTGTATTTACTTGGTATGAGATCAATACCAAAATTCCCACTATCGCCCACCTCTAGTATACACCTCTAGACCAGTGTTTCTCAAACTATTTCAGACCAAGGACCACTTAACCAAAAGTGAAAAAAAAAAATCAATAAATGAAATCCTGTATACAACCTAATTGCCCAAATATCCAACATCAATAGATCCAAACAAATGACATTACGGGCACAGCCTATTTCAGCTTCTCCCCTCTGGGAGGCGCTACAGGTCACTGACTGAGTACAAAAACAGCCAGACACAAGAACAGTTCCTTCCTCCAGGCTGTTACCCTGAAAAATATTTTATCACTGTAAATGGCTTTAAGTAATACAGAGTGCACACTAAGGATACAAGATTTTAGTTTTTTTTCTTCAAAAACAATTTCCTGTATCATACGTAGATGGGCTTTTATGCATAGTAACAGTGTACCTTTGAGCTATGTTTAAAAGAGTTTCCCCATGAACCCATATTTGAACTGCTATGCAACCTTGGGCTTTCAATAAATTCTTAGTATTTGTAAGATTTCAAAGGTGATTACATTGTATTGCTGAGTCATCATGCTTTTTCCCTTTTTTGTTTATTATTCAACCAGGGAATATATGATATATATAAAACAGTGAATATATGGTCCCACTCTGGTCAGAGTGGGACCATATGTACACTGGCAGTGTTAAGTTAACACTGTCAAGATTAGTTTTACTCTAGTGATTTTACGGTGTACAAACACTTTTCTTTTTTTCACTTTTGATACTCTGTGTGCTTCTTACTCTGTGTGCTGCTATACAATGCTACTGGAACCACAATTTCCCTGAGGGAGTCTTCCCAAGGGATCAATAAAGTTCTGTCTAATCACTCAACAAAAATATAAACGCAACACTTTTGGTTTTGCTCCCATTTTGTATGAGATGAACTCAAAGATCTAAAACTTTTTCCACATACACAATATCACCATTTCCCTCAAATATTGTTCACAAACCAGTCTAAATCTGTGATAGTGAGCACTTCTCCTTTGCTGAGATAATCCATCCCACCTCACAGGTGTGCCATATCAAGATGCTGATTAGACACCATGATTAGTGCACAGGTGTGCCTTAGACTGCCCACAATAAAAGGCCACTCTGAAAGGTGCAGTTTTGTTTTATTGGGGGGGGGATACCAGTCAGTATCTGGTGTGACCACCATTTGCCTCATGCAGTGCAACACATCTCCTTCGCATAGAGTTGATCAGGTTGTCAATTGTAGCCTGTGGAATGTTGGTCCACTCCTCTTCAATGGCTGTGCGAAGTTGCTGGATATTGGCAGGAACTGGTACATGCTGTCGTATACGCCGGTTCAGAGCTTCCCAAACATGTTCAATGGGTGACATGTCCGGTGAGTATGCCGGCCATGCAAGAACTGGGACATTTTCAGCTTCCAAGAATTGTGTACAGATCCTTGCAACATGGGGCCGTGCATTATCCTGCTGCAACCTGAGGTGATGTTCTTGGATGTATGGCAAAACAATGGGCCTCAGGATCTCGTCACGGTATCTCTGTGCATTCAAAATGCCATCAATAAAATGCACCTGTGTTCTTCGTCCATAACAGACGCCTGCCCATACCATAACCCCACCGCCACCATGGGCCACTCGATCCACAACATTGACATCAGAAAACCGCTCACCCACACGACGCCACACACGCTGTCTGCCATCTGCCCTGGACAGTGTGAACCGGGATTCATCCGTGAAGAGAACACCTCTCCAACGTGCCAAACGCCAGCAAATGTGAGCATTTGCCCACTCAAATCGGTTACGACGACGAACTGGAGTCAGGTCGAGACCCAGATGAGGATGACGAGCATGCAGATGAGCTTCCCTGAGACGGTTTCTGACAGTTTGTGCAGAAATTCTTTGGTTATGCAAACCGATTGTTCCAGCAGCTGTCCGAGTGGCTGGTCTCAGACGATCTTGGAGGTTAACATGCTGGATGTGGAGGTCCTGGGCTGGTGTGGTTACACGTGGTCTGCGGTTGTGAGGCTGGTTGGATGTACTGCCAAATTCTCTGAAACGCCTTTGGAGACGGCTTATGGTAGAGAAATGAACATTCAATACACGAGCAACAGCTCTGGTTGATATTCCTGCTGTCAGCATGCCAATTGCACGCTCCCTCAAATCTTGCGACATCTGTGGCATTGTGCTGTGTGATAAAACTGCACCTTTCAGAGTGGCCTTTTATTGTGGGCAGTCTAAGGCACACCTGTGCACTAATCATGGTGTCTAATCAGCATCTTGATATGGCACACCTGTGAGGTGGGATGGATTATCTCAGCAAAGGAGAAGTGTTCACTATCACAGATTTAGACTGGTTTGTGAACAATATTTGAGGGAAATGGTGATATTGTGTATGTGGAAAAAGTTTTAGATCTTTGAGTTCATCTCATACAAAATGGGAGCAAAACCAAAAGTGTTGCATTTATATTTTTGTTGAGTATATATTGCCTATTTTTGCACTATTTTCAAACACAATGTTCTGCTTAATGTTTACCATCTAAGTATTACAAGAGTTAAAGTTAAACTGGAACCAGATTTACTGTAATGCAAACATATTGTATTTTCTGCAGTATAAGTCATGGTTTTATTAGTTTGGGAAGTTGTGCAACTTGCATTCTTAAGCAACTTGTACAAGAAAAAATATTGCATTATTATCTATAGCCATAAGATGTCAACACACAACAAGCTGCTCCTGTATAGTGAATGAGGTCCTGTGATTCACATTCTGGACCAGCAGCCACAGCAGCAGCAGCAGAAGAAGCTCCGATTGATGAAAATGTCCTTCGTCTTAGAGAATGAGTAAATTTAAGAAATAATGCTCTTCACTTGGAAGAACATGCTCTGGAATAAAGAGGGAATATAACTTTTATACTGCTCAGCATAAAACTTGGCTGAACTATAGGAGACAAGAATAGCAACAACAAGTCAGCTAAGCTAATTATTATTTTGTTGCATAACCTCATGCTTGATGGCCTGATCAGTGGAAAAAAGATGCAGTTTACCTGCATTTTGCGCTTGGTACAACAACATGACTTAGCTCATTAGCTTGTTTGTATTATAATTTAAAAAGTAAATAAATACTGCAGTGTTTTCAAACATTTAATTATATTGCACGTTTACCTCACATATGATTGTCTGTTCAGTGGCCAAAAGAAGCAGTTTACCTGCATTTTGCAACCCAGTCTCACAGATTGTTGTGTTTCAGCAGCACAAAATATACATTAATCTATCTATTATATTGTCACGAAAAGTGTAAAATTTTCATCATGGGAGCACAAATTCATTCTAATTCATTCCATGATGGCTGCACGCAATTAAAAGTGCAGCGGGGGGTTGGGAGTGGTTATGGTTAAGGTTAGGGTTGGGGGTAGGAGTAGGGTTAGTAATAGTGAGTTAAAAACACCCGTCACGAAATGATTAACATTTTCGTGACAGGAGGATGAAAAAAAAAAACATGAGACTGGGCTGCGTTTTGTGCCTGGTAATGTTAATTAGCATGTTAGCTTCTGATTGCTAAGGCTGTGTTCATGTTATCAATAAATGAAGTGCTAATTGAATTTATTTAGGTTCTTGTTGTATGAAGCTGTAGCACCATTTAAAAAATAAATGTGACTAACAGTATAGACCTCTAACTTAGATTTTATTTATTTATTTATTTTTTCCCTATTGCAGAATCAAGCAGTAAGCACTGAGGTCCTCAGATGAAGCCCGCTAGGAAGAAGAAAAAGTTGTAGTTCCTTGACTGGCCACTTGAGGCTGGCTACAAAAGTGAGCAAGTTCCCATTCAAGTCCATGTTAAAGACATGTTTAAGACATTTCATTTCATTTAATTCAGACACACAGTGCAAATTTTGGTTTTGTTTCGGTTTTGTTTTGATACGATGTGACTGTGCTGTGTTGCTGAAATAAATTTCATTCATTCATTCATTCATTCATTTTAAACATAATGTTATGCATAATGAGGGAGTAGTCACTTTGAGTGACAGCGGCTGAGCAGAGCCCGACTGTCAGAGCATCTTGAACTCAGAAGCCGGGCGATGCGCCTGCTAGCTGTTGTGGAGGGCTGTATCTGTTGTTTTGAGCAATGGAAAAATATGGCTTACTGTGTGCTGAAATGTCCTAACAAATCATATCAGGTGTCCCTGCTGCAACAGTCCCACTGAGTGAAATTCTTGTCTTATTTAATGTTATATGCTAACATCATTAGCAGGTTGATAAAATAAGCGGCTTATAATTTTTAATGCCCATACTAAAGCAAACCAAGAACATGTTTCTGTGTAGGCTCTCAGTTGTCCAGGTGATTTCCATAGTAGAGAAGCTTGAATCTTCGACTGGACTGGGTTGCTTGATGCGAGGACATTTCCCTTCAAATCGCAGAAGCTTCCTCAGCTAAAATTCTTGCTCTGGTGGTCTGACTTCTGTCTTGACTCTTGTAGAGAAGAATAATCAAGAAGTCACAAAAGCTGGAGTTTTAAACCTAACCAGACCCCTCCTACCGGGAGGCAGACTGCTATAGGCTGGTGACTAAACAATAGCTCTAATTAGCACCTATTGTGCTCTAGTTAGCACCCTCCTAATGACAGGGCAGCTGTCCCTCTCCTGTTGGCTCCCTTGACTACTTTGCTAATGACGTGAATGACTCATTACCATGAACAAAAGACTGAAACTGCTTTGACCTGAGTACCCCATTGTAAACAGGGGATAAAGCGTGTCTCAGACCCCCTCCCTGGTTAAGGCTGGGTTTCAAACGTTTCACAAAGAATGCCTCCTTGACCCCTTTCTCAAACCATTTGTTCTCTCTGGCTAATATTTTAACTTCCTTGTCCTCAAACATGTGGTTAGTGTCTTTAAGGTGGAGATGAACTGCAGACTGAGGTCCACTGGTGCCCTCTCTGCGGTGCTAGTATAGCCTTTTGTGTAAAGGCTATAACAAAAAATCTCCCAAGGAGATTTTCGCAAAATCACCTTAAAGACACTAACCACACGTTTGAGGACAAGGAAGTTAAAATATTAGCCAGAGAGAAGAAATGGTTTGAGAGAGGGGTCAAGGAGGCATTCTTTGTGAAACGTTTGAAACCCAGCCTTAACCGGGCAGGGGGTCTGAGACACGCTTTATCCCCTGTTTACAATGGGGTACTCAGGTCAAAGCAGTTTCAGTCTTTTGTTCATGGTAATGAGTCATTCACATCATCAGCAGAGTCGTCAAGGGAGCCATCAGGAGAGGGACAGCTGCCCTGTCATTAGGAGGGTGCTAACTAGAGCACAATAGGTGCTAATTAGAGCTATTGTTTAGTCACCAGCCTATAGCAGTCTGCCTCTCGGTAGGAGGGGTCTGGTTAGGTTTAAAACTCCAGCTTTTGTGACTTCTTGATTATTCTTCTCTACAAGAGTCAAGACAGAAGTCAGACCACCAGAGTAAGAATTTTAGCTGAGGAAGCTTCTGCGATTTGAAGCGAAACGTCCTCGCGTCAAGCAACCCAGTCCAGTCGAAGATTCAAGCTTCTCTACTATGCAAACCAAGAACAGTAGCACAGTCCCCAAAAATATTATTTAATGAACACCCAACAGAGGTTAGCCTATTAGCTTAGCTGGTTTGGACTCGAAGAATATTCCGGAAATTCCAACCTCTAGCCCTGGGGAAAATGGACTTGAATACTCAGTCAGGTCAGAATTTTTGCTCAGAAACTAATGAGAAATTGGAGCAACCCAAGGTTTTGAGTTGATGTCACAGCCACGGCAGCCGCGTTCATGACTCATTAGACAACAGTGTTCTAATGTTGAAAATGCATCTGTAAAATTACATTTTAACAACACATTACTACTATAAGTAATATATTCACATTTTATGTACAATTAGTTAAGCTAGCAGCACCACACAGCAACACAAATGTATTTGACAATTTCATTTAGCCCAAACGATAACGTTAGCCTAGCTCTACTGTGATAGGCTAAGTAGTTGTCTTCAATGTAATCTCATGGAAATAGAGATTTTTTTTTTATGTCGGGAATTTCTGAGTTTATGAGGGTTCTGAACGCAACATTATATGCCAAAAAATAATTGACCATTAAAGCTGATTCTGATTTTGAGATAATGCATTTTGCTAAAATGTAGTCATTAGGCAGCTAACATTTTAACTTTCCTTTGGTAACGTAAAGTTACATACTGATATTAGCTCAACAGTAACAGTTGTAGGACCTGCAATAGGTCACATGCTATCAAGCTTTTAATTTCACTGATACTGTGATGACGTGTGAATGAAATTGTTCCTGCAAATTCCTCTGTAATGGGGAATTAATTCTGCTAATTCTGTTTATTAACAATCCATACCAGTGAGACAAGAAGAATGTGCTGCTGAACTGTTTCAGTCTTGCAAGAGACTTGCAAGTACACATGCCAATAGACGTGCACTCATGATTTATAATCCCAACATCAAAAGCCAGTTAAAGCAAAATGCTTCTCTGTAGGCAACAATCCATTTCATAATTTTTCCCTCAAGATATAGTTATTTTATTCATGATATCTAAACAAAAAGCCCACAGGCAACAGCCAAGAATACAGATGTAATGTCAGATCACAGATCAGTTGCGGATGGAAGAAATTATCAAAATATTTTCCCTTTTTTTCCCCGCAGATGATTTATTCTGTTTGCAGAAATAGGAAACATCTGTGTTTTATCAATAACATTCAAAATGTATATAAAAAAGAAGAGTAAAAAAGTGTTTGACAGGAAAAAAAAAACTATATTCTAGGAAAAAACTGACAAAAGGAAAAAAATTATCAGATTGTGAGGCACTTATGGCTTGGCACCTCCTATGCAGTGTGCTTTTTCCCAGGTGGTTGTAGTCAAGCATCAAAGACCGTGATTACAATAATGGATCCAAAACGGGATGAACTCAAACACAATCACTTCACGGTCTGATATGTCATCTTAAAGCTTCTGTACAGAGTTTGCTGCTGCGCTGCAAAGACCACAGATCTGGCATTTTAGTAAGCTGTCATGTCTTATGTCTCACCATCTTACCACAGTCACTGCGACAGGAAGCTGAGAGTTTCAAAATAAAGGCGTATCAAAATTTGGTTCAATATGGACATGAAGCAACTATTTACAACAGAGAACAGCACAGAAGAAGCCCAGTGTTTTATTTCCTGGGAAGATGAGTCTAGAATTAGTTAGACAGCCAACTTTCCAAAGGAATGAGCAGAGATGGCTTTGCGCTGCACTGGTGTCCAATTAGTCCCAGTCTTTCTGTCTGTCTCGCAAGGTCGTCTCCTTTTCACAGTACGGGTCACGTGCTCATTCTGAGCTGGGTGAGGCGGCAGAGTCTATGTCGTCGTTCTCGAGGTCATTGGGCGAGGCCGATTGTCCACCTTTGACTCGCTTCCACTTCATCCGTCTGTTCTGGAACCAAACTTTGACCTGTAGATGAAAACCAGATGGAAAGATATATAATCCAGTTCATCATGTGCAATGCAGGCATCAGAAATGAAGCCAGCATAGAATTGGCAAATCCTGTAGCTCGTTGGGAGTGACTCTTAAAATCACCAACTATACCACAGTACAAGAAAACGGTTTTGGTGTCTATAGCTAGTTTCCCCTTTAATAACAAAGGTACTGTACTTTAAGACAAAGTTATGAATAATTAAGGGTGTGGTCCTCTGAGTGTCAGAGGCAGTGCCCCACTAGTAATGGTTACTATTTGTTGAGGACAGGACACATTTGAGTCAACTCTTAGTTCTTTCTGAGCATTTTATTTAAAACACTAATTGAAAATCTAAGATGTCAGTGCTCCAGTATTTCCACTGAGTGACGTTTTAGTATTATTTAATTTATATGTTAGCACCAGGTTAGCGATAATTAGCAGGTAGCTTGGAGACAGTTGGTCCACTGATGGTGCAACAGTCACTAAGGCAATATGTCAGTTGCACTTATTAATAACCACACCCAAGTTCTCCAGTCTCAAAACCATCACCAGTCACAAAAAATATACATTAATTAAACACCCAAACCAAAGTTAGCATATTAGGCTGAGCTTCAGCTGTTGGGTAACCGTGAGATGGGGGTGTGTTTGGGCTTCATTCGTCCTGCCCAGGCCACACCGGTGTCACAGACCGAATGGTTGGCCTTTTGCAACTGCGCATGCGTCATAGTAGCACGTCTGAGACGGAGTCTCTTCACCCAAAGCGATCAAATGGATTAATGGGATTATTAACCATCAGAAGATAAAGGTAAAACCTCTTAAATTATTCTAAACTCAGTATTGAGAAGAAACTCAACAAAATTCCGTGACATTTTGAAATGACTGACATGCAGTAAACGTATCAGCTAGCAACTTGTTTAGCCGTGGCGCTCTGATTGTTTCAGCCGTGTTTTATCATGAAATAATGCTGAATTTATGTGGAAATAATTGTTGTGCAAAAGCTTCAGATATCTGTTGCTGAGACAGGTGATGACTGGAGTGCAGTTTGAAGCAGAAACGAGGTGTTAATCCATGAACCGTGGAAAACTTTTGTTTTAATTTATTGATTGTACTCGTAATTATTGTTTGTTGTTGTGTGTCTGAGGACTACAGATGGAAAGTAGCTTTTAGCTAAATCTGGCATATTTACACTAAGGCATGAAAATGTACACAGTGTTCATTAATGTGCATTGTCCTCATCAAATAAACAAAGAAAGAAAGAACCGTGTCAATAGGGGGGACCGTTCGGTCGGCGACATCGGTCTTGCTCACGTCCCACCTCTTTACCAACCACCAAGTGATGTCACAAAGGGTTTGTCCAGTTTATATACAGTCTATGGTTGAGTCCCGGTCTCACTTTCGAATTGGAATTTAATAAATGCAACATTGTTTTCCAATGCCAAGAGAAAATAAATGGCAAATGTGCCTGCACATAAAGAAATACACTGCAAATGAATACATGCAATAAGTGTTTAAACCTGTATACATGATAAAAATCATGCATTTTACACAAACTTTGCCTCAAGAACAGGATATATTTTTACAGCTCGGTCAACAAAATGTACAGCATCGTCAGCAGAAAGTCAGACAAATAACCCCCTCAAATCTCCAAGCACAGTACATAAATTAGTTTGGTTTGTTTTGGCCTTGCAGGCAGTTTCAATAGTTAGTAAAAAGCACTTTGTTCTGGCTCAAAAACATCTCCAAATGCAGTCAGAGAGTATCATATGCACAGTAGGTGCAAGGAGTCAACTATCAGGATGTCAGCCTACGCGCTGGATTGTGCTCATCTGTATCACTGTGCTCCAGCGTAATGAGGATGAGCTCACGCCGGCCAAGAATAGCAGCAAAAACATCGACTTCCTGAGAATTAAGAAAATTACAGGGAAAAGGCAGCCGAACAGTGTGCACAATTATTATGCACAGGATGTAGAACCTTCATTTAAGATGTCAGTCAACCGGATTTGGTGACAGGATGCGAGAGCTTTAGAGTGATTCACAACCGTCCCGACATCGCTCGGAACTGATGTGTTCAGTGAAATCAGGTGCTCCTGCACAATATCAGCCAATGCAGGGGTGCTTTCAGAATGTCACACACGCACGTGTTGACCAAAAGAGCACAGAATGTTTGTAAGGGTGGTAGGTGAAAGGGCTCAGAAGATACACTTATAACCTCTATCAAGGAGATAATGATTAAGCAGCATTGGTGTGTTGGTTTGTTTGTTTGTCTCAGCAGGATAACTCAAAAACACACGGAAGGATTTCAGTGAAATTTGGTGAGCAGATAAATACCATTCTGGGAAATACGTGATTCAGTTTCCAAGGTCTTCTAGAGTATATACACAATATACATTTATATATACAGTCTGACAGTACCGCCAGCAATGACATAAGTATAGCGGAAAACAGCCACGCAACCATTTCAGAAAACCTTAGGAGATGACGCAAACATTCCAAGGTTTTTTCAAAAGCCTGGACATGTACCCTGTAAAACACAGTGTGTCCAAATCAGCAAGCCACCCCCACCCTCAGATTATTACAATATATGCTTTCTATATATGAAATATATACTAGATTAAAACAATATATGCTATCATTTTGTATGTTTAAAAAATTGCCAGATCAGTGCACCAGATCAATTTATTTTAGTTATGGAGCTTGTAATGGTAAATGGACTGGACTTTATATAGCACTTTTCCATCTATGTCAGAAGCGCAAGGTGCTTTACAATGATGCCTCACATTCACCCATTCGCACATAGATGTCAGGGTGCTGCCATGCAAGGTGCTCACTGCACACTGGGAGCAATTTAAAATAAGCTTCTTTATTACTTTTTCCCCATTTCCAAAGTCTGGTGGTCATCACTGCTTCTGAAGCAACACATAAGCAATAAATAAATAAATAAGACCTTCAGACATCTTGATGTGGACCTGCAAGTTTTTGGAATTAAAAAAAAAAAAAATACACCACAGAATGATTGTTCCAGTCAGTCATAGCAGATTTTGTCCTCTGGATTTTAGCCCAAATGGGATAAAATCCTCCCAGAAGGTGTTGCAATGGGCTGTGAAAACATCTTGATTGAATTTTATAGCAAATGCCACTGGTTGCAAATAATATACAGTGAATGTTTTTGAGTTCAATGAAATGAATATTTAATTTGGTGAATTCACCAAATTAAATATTCCTTCCATTGAAAGAATGAAAAAGCATTCATCATTTGTTTTATATAACGGTGAAAATAGATCCTTGTCATTTGATATTGTAATAATTTATAAACAACAGAAACGGGACTTACATTTTGCTGTTCCTCGCTAGTGCTTAACAGTCCAACACGAACTTTAAATAGGAGTCCAAAATTGTTCTCGGTAGTCTGTAATGCCACCCACTGACTTCTGCTTTCCTATCTCCAGTGAAAAATCATGTCAGTAATTTGTCCAGCTTTTCATCCTAACAGCTCTTTATGCCCCCAGACAGTTTATGGCATGGTGGATTTGTTTTCTTTTTTGTGTGTGTTAGCTCCTCCAAATCGTCGTCCACCAGCAAAACAAACTCCGCTATGTTTAGCTAAACGCCGCCCCCGGTGGTGTGAGCGCGCGAGGTGCTCAGGGCGTGCAATAGCACATTTCATATAGCACCAAAATTGCATGCTAAAAAGAATGATATAACAGCTAAGTGGATCCTTGTCATTTGATTGGTGCTTTGTATGTCACATGACGTGGATTATTCATTCCATTTAGTGTGCAATTTGGTTCCATATGTTTTGTACCATTGCATGGTGCAAACCCCTCCCACGCACACACTAGTGGGGGCGGCGTTTAGCTAAACATGACAGAGTTTGTTTTGCTGAGGGACGACAGTGTGAACAAACGAAATGACGGTGCTAATTTTTCTAACACACACAAATCCACCACAAAGTAAGCCATCTGGAGGCATGAAGAGCTGTTAAGAGGATGAACTTAGAATGAAAAGCGGGACAAATTTCTGATATGATTTTTCACTGGACTGAAGAAGTACATGAAGTCAGTGCTCGGCATCATCAGAATTATTATCGTCAAAATTATTTTTGGACTCCTGTTTAAAGTTTGGTTGGACTGTTGATGTCAAAGCAGCAGTGATGCACCAAAATGTAAGTTCCTTTGCTGTTGTTTATAAATTAATATTATATCAAATGACAAGGATCTAGTTTAGCCGTTATAAAAAAAAACAAATAATGAATGTTTTTACATTCTTTCAATGGAATGAATATTTAATTCAGTGAAAGGTGGAACATACCACTCCAGCTTTCACCTCATGAAATATTCGTACCATAAACATTCATTATTTGTATTCTATGGTGCGTCAATCAAACAACGGCAAATGATATGAATAATTCATGTCACGTGACATACAAGCCACCAATCACATGACAAGTATCCACTCAGCCGTTATATAAGACTTTATAATTCTACATGAGGTCTGTTGTTGAAAGTTTGACAGCACAGAGCCAACGATGGGCTCAAAATGATGACCTGTTAAACCGAACACTCCATTTTAATAAAATAATTAACTTAATGTAACTCAAACTTTGAAAAAAGTTATAGTCACTCATTTCTATTAATTAAACTAACTCAAAAATGAATTGTTGTCACAACAACTCAGTTCCTTTATGTGCTTTTAAAGTTTTGGGGCATTTAAGTGTTGGTGATGTATTTCCAGTGCATTCCATTCACTCATTTTAATTGAGTTTATGTAATGGGGGCCAGCAGGTGTCGCTGTACATATGTAGTTAGTAAACCTCACTCCCAACAGCTCAAAACAATTCTCTAGTCACATGGCCAGAGTCCTGGGTTTTAGCCTTAGAGAGTCCGACTTCCATGCCGGAGATCGTGAGTTCGCGTCCCGAGGGGAGCAAATGGGCGGAGTCATAACAACACAACACAGAGTCAACAAGTAAACCAAAGAATGCATCAAAAAATCTAATGCAAATTTTTTAGGCAGAAATTTGTCACTTTTTTAAATTGAAAAACATTAGATTTACATAACTTTAATTAACAATAAATTAAGTTACTAAAATTTTAACAATTAAATTTTTGAAAATTATTTTATTTAAGTTGGCAAACTCAAATGGTTTACGGCAATCGGTTTCCTCAAATGGTTTGGGTTCAACTAACTCATTGAGTTTTACAGTGAACATATAAGGCGGGCAGTGAAATGTCACCGGCGGCACTGACCACCATGGCGATCCTTTTGGATCTGCTTATTCATCCCGGTTGAAGAGAACGTTCTTCACTCCCACTGGTTGCATCTGGTCGCAAAACTCTAAAATCCATGAACTTCTTCTTCTCCACCTCTGAGACAGAGATTAATCTGTTCCCACTTACCGCGGCCTCTTCGTAACCGAGCTCGTCGGCTCATCGTGTCTGATTGAAAGGACGGCAAAAGGCCAAAGCATGTCAGATGAGTTGGAAAAAGGCTGTGGAGTTGCAGCGAGAGCTGTGAGTGAAGATAGAACCTGGCTGCATTTGTGTGCCTGGGAAATGGATTTGGGACCAGACTGCAGCATGTGTGGTCATTGTGGCACCGTGGGCTCATTAGGGAGCGCCTGGGACAGTGGACCTGACAGGCGGAATGAGCTTTTAGCCAGCAGCAAAAAGAACCACAGGATGAAAAATACGCTGGAAACTCTACATTAGAATAGAAATGCAACTATGTTTATATGTTGGTGTATGTATTTGAAAGAGTTAACGTTTCTGCAGACTTTAACAGAATATCAGACTGTTGCTGGAAAACAGATTTTGGAGGTCTGGCGGCAACAAAACATGAGTCCCACTCTGAATTTACTCTATCGTAATAATAATGAAAACTAAATTTGAACTAAGGCTGCATGAGGGTTTAAGGATTAAATCAAAATGTGATTCTTTTTTAAAAACAGGCGTACCTGTCTCTCTGTGAGGTCAAGGTTGACGGCGATCTCGTAGCGGCGGAGCCTGGTCAGGTAGTTATGGTGGGTAAACTCGGCCTCCAGCTCCCTCAGCTGCTCCTTTGTGAACGCCGTGCGCTCTTTCCTGGCCTTGCAGCTGGAGTCCACCTTAAAACTGGCCTCTTGGACATCTAAAGAAAAAAACAGAAAAAAGTGTTTTATGACATTTTGTGGTGTTTGTGTACTTAACTGATTGAAATAATTATCAGATGTTTTTAAAGCAATTAAACATTTAAGTCAATCATGGAAACATGACCCTATTTACCTTGTTCCCACTTCTCAAAGGTGGGGATTTACGCTGTGTATATATATATATATATATATATATATATATATATATATATATATATATATATATATATATATATATAATCATTGTGATAAACAGGTTTTAAAGACCTTAAACCTAAAGCTGTTTGGCCGTTTAAATTTCACAAAACTGACAAAATTTATTCCAAAGATTATATGTAGATAATGTTGGTTTATTTTTGTAACATTTTGCAAAATTACAGGTCAATTTAATGAAGAGAACATATTTACCTGGGGGGAATTCCATAGCGAATATTTTTCTTTTCCTTCTAAAGCCGTCTACAGGAGGAAGAATGCATGAGGTTTTCAGATTACCTTTGACCTGACACACTTGCGTGATGCATGTGCACACCCCTTGAACACTAATATACCCAAAAGATGTCTTGTAAAATCACTTCAGAGGTGTTATCTGGTTACAAAAATAGCCATTTCAGATTTGTTTATTTCTCTCTCACTTTTACAAAATATGAGAAACATTTAGATTTATACAGAAATAAGGTGTTTTGCAGCATTTTCTGTCAACTTGGATTATTTTGTTCGAGTGAGCAACCAGCTGCCCTTCTTTACTCTGATTGGCTGTCCCTGTGTGCTTCCCAGCATCACTCGTGCAAGTTGGGGGAAGCCCCACATGATCTGATATTGCTACCAGATGTACTTCATGGCTATGGGAAAAAATGTACAATTTCTTCCATTCAAGTTAAGAAATTAGAATTTTTTTTCCCAGATAGCGCAAATTTCAGTCATATTGACAATCTCATATTATGAATCCCATTTTTTAATGCTAAGGAATAAAATTATACTGGTGCCAAAGAAATTCTTTTTATGACATTAAATCTTAAACAGCCCAGATGTGGTACACATTTAAGTGCACCAAGCATAAATTGGTTTAAAATGCTTTCAAAAGACTGGAAGCCTTCTAAACTGATTTTAGCCAGATTTTAGATTAGCTGAACTGATTTTAAATGATTTAGTATAAAGTTATTAGGGCAAAGACAATCTGATAAGTCTCAAAGATATTGGCCTCTTTAGCCTGTTTTTAAATTACTCTAAACAATCATAAAATTACTTAATTTGAGCAAAGGCAATCTGATTTTAAACTGTTCATTACTAATCTTGGTTGTAAATTGACTTAAACAGGTTTCAAACCAATTTAAACTAGATATTAGCCTACCATCTGGCCTGCTTTTAAATGAGTTTAAAGCGATGGTAAAATGATTACATTTGGTTAAACAAAAGCAAAATTAAACAGTTCCACACTAAAAGCTTAACTTGCTTTTAGGTTCTTTAAACAAGTACCAAATCAAGTTCAGACAGATATTACCAGATGTGAGCTGGTTCAAATTCACATGAATCAATGATTTCAACTGGGCAAAGACATTCAGATTTTAAGATGTTTTACAGCGGTCTTGCTTTTAAATGGCATTAAATGGGTTAAGCCAGATAGCCTGTTTAGCATATTTTTCAATTACTTTAAATCAATCTTAAAAATACAATCTGATTTTAATCTATTCTACACTAACTGGGCTTTTAAGTTGCTTTCAGTAGGTCTTGAACCAAATTAAGCTGGTTATTAGCCTATTTCACCTGCTTTAAAATGGTTAAACCAATCATAAAATGATGATTTGAGCAAAGAGCATCTAACTTTAAACTGTTCTACACCAATTATGTTTTTAAGTTAGTTTCAGTAGATTTTGAAACAATTTAAGCAAGATATTAGCCTATCTGTCCTGCTTTTTAATGGACTTTAATGATTGGTTCATTTGGAAAAGAATGTCTGGTTTTAAAGTGTTCAAGACTGACCTTGCTTTAATGTTGCTTAAAATAGGTTTCAAACCATTTAAGTCATGTATTACACTATTTGATCAGCTTTTAAAACTTCTTTAAACCAATCCTAAAATTATTTAATTTGGGCAAAGAACATCAGATTTTAAACTCTTCTACACCAGTTATGCTTTTAAGTTGCTTTAAGGACATTTCAAACCAATTTAAGACAATTAGTGTATTTATCCTGCTTTTTAATTACTTTTAAAATTACTACAATGAATAGCCAAATTAATTTGGGCAAATAAACATCTTATTTTAAAATGTTCTACACTAAAATTGCTGTGAATTTGTTTTAAAACTATTGAACCAGTTCAAACCAGTTTTGAACTGGCGCAAAACTGCTTTAACACAATGGAAACTGGATTTCATAAAAATTCTAGTTTTGACAGCTTGCGAAAAAGAAGAGCATCTTTGGATTACAATGAAAATATTTCTTGTTATATAAATGATGAATTGATTATTTGCAAAAAAAGCTTTCAGATTAATCAATAAGAAAAACAGAATTACGTTACTGCTCAAATTTATTCACATTTACACAAAGCATGAAAACAAACACAATTTTGCCTCTCTTTTATATAAAACTATCCTCATAATTTATTTATCCTGTTATTATTTCTCAAATTTGAAATTAATTATGGTTAAATTATATAAGTCGTGTTTTTATCAGTTAATTCACCTCTTGTATGATTTGAATTATCTCCTATTGCTTTTATGAGGAGCCGAAAGTAAAATTTCTATAAACGTTTTTACAAAACAATAAAAGACCTCTGCAACCAACTTAGCAAAACTTCAAAGAATGTCTAGTGGGAGGTCTGTCATGTAATAAACACCAAATTATTGGCTTTGAAACAACCACCATGTGCTGCTCCTCTTCACCTGTTCCACTGTGTGTCTGTACGTGTGTTTTAGCTGCATTTATGGCCTCATTGCACAATTTGTTTGAAGAAAAATGTGTAAAAACATGATTAATTTGTTAATTTGTGTGCGTGTGTGTGTGTGGGTGGACATATCAGCACAGGCCAGGGGCCACCAGACGAGCCACAGAGGGGCCGAGTTAAGAGAGGAATGCGGCGGAACGTCATTAAAACCTCCAACAAAAGAACAAAGGTGTGGATGTGTCTACGTCCGAGAGCGTTTTGGTGCGACAGGAGCTGACCTATGACCTCTCGGATCGTCCGTCCATGTGATTTGTCAGATTGGCAAAATTCAGCAGAGTAAATGCAATTTACAGCTACTTGATGGAAGTGTTTTTAAAAGGAGTGAGTGTGGGTATGATTCGTGCACTGGTAGCAACGCTTGCAGCTGATGTCATCTCCAGAAAATGGTTCTAATTTGTCAAAGTGAAAAGTTTTGCTCACTGCTTGCCAGAGCAACGTTCCAGACTGGGAAACGGGCTGCAGTACCTGGTCCAGATGTGACGGAGCAGACTAGGACGCATGTGTTTGCACAGCTTGAGTATGTGCACACCCACGTGTGTATGTGTGTGTGTGTGTGTGTGTGTGCACCAAAATGCCAAACAGCCTGTGCTATCTGGTGTGTAATTGTCATTCCCATGTCACTGGTGGTGCTGTGCCTTCAGTGCGTCAGCAGCATCCGGCCGTGTTGGATCTGGAAGTGTGTCAGGCAGGTTTGGGGAGCTGAACACCTGGCAGCAGGGCCCCGACTGGCACTCACTAAACGGGCCCCCAATAAATATCCTCTGCAGCCAGAGGCTTGTAAACTTGTGGGAAAAAGTCCCAGAGACAAACAGAATTTGGTGTGGTTTTTTTTTGTTTTTTTTTGTTTTTTTTTGGGGGGGGGGGGGGGGGGGGGGGGGTGCACAGTGCAAAGATAATTTGTCCTAATCAAGGCTGAAATAAGACAGCTATAAATTAGCAATTGTTTGAAAGCAAACTCCCCGGGTGTAAATTACACACTATGTGACTGATCACATCATTGGGCGTGTAAATGTAGAAGCCAAACGTCACAGCAAATTAAGGCGTTTTGTTGTATTAGTGAGGCAGACTTTTTAGGCTTTTTTTTTTCATCAAAAACGGAATAATTCTGAAAAGCTATTTTTCTTTCCAAAGTAATAATGAGAACTGTTTCTTGCGTGTCTGCTGAAAAGTGACAAACTGTGACACTGTAAAACCAAACACTAAAATTTAGTCAAATCAACTCATCTTTTCAGCTTTAAGCTCATTGGTGTTTGTGTATAAACGCGGTTTTCAACATTTCTCTACATTATTATGACAGTAAAAGACTACATTTGAAGTTTCGAACAGGTAATTTTTGAAATCCCAAATTACAGAGCAATAACCTGCATTTAAATTACTTTAAAGCAATTGAAAAACTGGATAAAGATTTGAACTGTTCAACATTAATCTTGCTTTTATGTAGCGTTAAAAACATTTTGAACCATCTGAGCCAATTATTGGCCTATTTGAATTGTTTTCAAATGACATTAAAGCAATCCTAAAATCATTGCATTTGGATAAAGACAAGTTAAATTTAACAATTCCACACTAAAAGCCTTAACATGCTTTTATAATGTTCTTGAATTTGGTTTTCAACCAAGTTAAACTAGATATTAGAATATTTGAACTGGTTTAAAGCAATTTATCTATCAATATAATGGCTGATTTTCTACAAAGATAATGCGATTTTAAGTACAGCTGTTTATAAATGTCTTTAAATAGGTTTCAAACCATTTACAACCAGATATTAGCCCATTTGATCTGATTTTAAATTACTGATCAATCATAAAATCACTAGATTTTGTCAAAAACAATCTGATTTATTAACTGTTTGATACTAATCACACTTCCAGGTTGCTTTAAATGAGTTTTGAACCAATTTGAACCAGATAACAGACCTCTTTTAAGTGATTTTAACAAACAATAAACTACAACAGCTGATTTTAAAGTGTTCAACAATAATCTTGCTTTTTAAAGTTCTTTGAAATGTGTCTGTTTTAGTGATGAAAGTTGAATTTCAAAGAAAGTTTTTAGATCAAGTCATAAAAACTTGATAAACTTGTTGGTTTGCAGCCCAAACAACAAATGGGAATAATAATCAATAAATAATGAAATGATCAAGATGACATACTTGGTAAAACAATGGAACCACTGATCCAAAATAATCAATAATTAAAGACAGTCACAACAGGTGTTTATGATTGTTTAGTTACTAGAATGCTTATCAGATTTTAATGTAAATCATTTGATATTTCAAAAGGGTTTTTTTTTTCCCAAGTGTTTTATGTAGCACTGTATATAGTTATATTTATTAAAAAATATAACTGAAGAGCTCAAACCCTTTATATAAATGCTACTACTACTACTACTACTACTATTATTAATAACAAAAATATAAACACACTTTCTTATCAATGGAAATTAATTGTGAAACTTTGGCTGAAAGTCACCGTACAGTTGGCGTGATTTTGTTGCGTGTCGCCATAGACAGAAACAGTCTGTAGAGTAGCCTGTCTATATTGTGATTGCCTTCAGGACATTTTCCTAATATATGCTATTCTACTCGTCGATATAAGAGCGAGCGGCTGCTTTCTGAAACCAAAAGCTGATGTAGTGGTCAGACATGTTGCATGCACTCAGTGGGAGATTGTGTTACGGCTTAACGACAGGAAAATGTCAATGGATAAGAATGTAAAACGTGGGCTCGGAGGCAAGTGATTTTACCAGACGTGGTCTGGCATGTTTTCACCAAAGTGAAGTGGAGGTTACAAGAAGGTAAAAAAAAGGTGGGGGTGCCGCCCCCCGCCCACCCCTCTCCAAACGCTTCAATTAGTGACTGCTGCAGAGATTGGTCAAGAAGCATTTCCAAATAATTATTCACGCTTTTTATCATCAGATATGGTCGGTTACATTTGACAGACGCTCGCTGCCTCCAACTGTGCACGTGATCTGATCCAGAATCAGCCCAACACCAACAGGATCTCAACACATTGATCTAATTATCACATAAATATTTATTTGATTAACTTATTTAACCTCTAAAGGGGTTTTACTTGAAGCTACATGTATAAATTGGACAAATTAATAGATCTAAATGTGTGAAAGTCAGTTTGATGGATTACTCAAAGTGCCGGACTTTTATTCTAACTTCTTTATGCTTTAACAAACAAAATAAAGTCATCATGTCAGTGCTGTGCAAAGGTTTTAGGCATCCAAAATTTTTTGTCAAATTTTTGTTGTGTTCAGCAGAAAATCTTAATTTGAAATAATAAGCATTCCCATGACAGAAAAAAACTAAATGTGAGCTGCGTGTTGATGATGTAGTTACAAACCTCATTTCAGCTAAATTTTTACAGCTACTGATGATCACAGATTAATAAAATCATTGTATAAATTTGAGTCCAGCTGCAAAAAAATTAAAGGTTTTAGCCACTTTATTATGCAAGAAAACCTTTGCACAGGTTAAATATAAGTTCTTGATATATAATGTTATAATTATATATACACTGAAAAAAAAACTGGATGAACTCAATTAAATTGTGGACATGATTTTCATGTATATTAAGACACTCGTTGGTAGTATCAAGAAAATTTCTTCTTTTCTATTTGCCTCACTGCCTATTTTTTCCTTTTCTGATTGTTTTAGAAATTTATAAAAATAATGAAGTCCAAATATCTAAGCATTTGTTTTCTTGTAAAACCCTTTAAAGCACTTGTGGCACCCCCTAAAATACCTTCACCACCACTAAAACCATGATGTAATTTTTGTTTTCAGCCAGCATCTTGAATGTAACCTTTACTGTTAATAACACAATGGCCCGTTTCCAAAGGATACAAGGGTGCAATGAAAAGTACACGTGTCATCAATCATTTCTACATTTTGAACGTTCTTGAACAATAAGAGGATGCAACTGCTGGTGTAAGTTTGTGTCTTGAACACAAAAGTCTTGTCACCTATTCACCTTTCACATAGCAATCTGTTTAATCAGTGTTATGGAAATGAAAAGGAATTTGTGCCCCTGCCTGTAATATATATATGTGTGTGTGTGTGTGTGTGTGTGTGTGTGTGTGTGTGTGTGTGTGTGTGTGTGTGTGTGTGTGTGTGTGTGTGTGTGTGTGTGTGTGTGTGTGAGATGAAGTACCACAAATTTTCATGACGTTTTCCCCATTTTTTTTTTTTTTTTTTTTTTGGAGGGGGGGGCGGTTGGCACATCTTTTCCTTTTAATAAAATATTGGTGCAGAAAGTCATAGGTTTAGCAGGGGTGGTGGCCAAGTGGTTAATGCGCTTGGTTTCAGTGCAGAAGGCTCTGGGTTCAAATCCGACCCCTGCCACATGTCTCCATGTAATGTGGAGTTGCGTCAGGAAGGGCATCCGGCGTAAAACCTGTGCCAATTCAACATGCAGATCCACCTTGGATTTGCTGTGGTGACCCCGAGTGCAAACAAGGGAGCAGCCGAAGGGACTTACAAGTCATAGGTTCAAGCCTCAGTGACTTCCAAATGTTGTTTTCCCAGCAATAAATGCGGATGCAGTTTGAAAGAATTTGGGAAGTTTAAGGTGGCGAGGAGAGATGGGCACTGCCCCCACAAACAGTGGACCTCTAACATGTGCTGCCCTGATGGCCACCAGGCTCTGGGACAACTTTATTTGACCATATTTACAGATTTTTTTTTCTTTGGGTAAATTGCAAAATGTTTCACCACTTTCTACAAGAACATACTCGATTGGAGAACAGAAAAGGTCTATGGTTGCTTCCTGTGACGTCCCACCTGTCACTGACTCACCTGTCACATCCCTCTTCCTCTTACTGGAGCTCTTCTTGTCAGAGTCGGCCGATGCCACACTCTGAGGTGAGTACTCTCCTTCCAGACACCCTGGCACGGCCCCTGGTAGCCTTTCTCCACCTACACTGTCCAGATCTGGCACTACACTCACCCCTCCGCCGCCCCCACCCCTACTGCCGTTGGGGCGACCGGTGGGCAGACTTCGGTTGCTCTTGCCCGAGCCTCACAAGGGTTGAACTGCCAGTCAGGTCTCTGGTAGCCCCCCGGCGAAGCGTGGCTCTCTTGGTACAGTCTGTCGTCGCGGGGGTAGGCCGCGTGCGGAGCAGTCGGGACCAGGCAGGAGCTGGAGAAATCCGTGTAGGCTAGGAACTCGGGCTTTTGGTGGAGGGAGAAAGGGGCCTGCTGGTAGGGCGACTGCAGGTTGGCTCCCGGGATGCCTGAGTGAGGGTTCCTCATGCACCCCCAGATGGGGCTGCTGGGATGCGCGCTCCGCATGCAGCTGCTTGCCGGTTGATCCATAGTGATGCAAAAACACTTAACGTTGCAAGTCTTTTTGCTTTTTCTCTTCTGGAAAAGTCTCGTCAGAAATAAAATAACCTATTTTTGTCTACTGAGAACCATCCAGCTGCAGTCACTACATGCACATCATCGTCTCACTGCATCCACTGCTGTCGACTCTTCCACAGAACGTGAGGATAGACGCCTTCCGGTGTTTCTCTCTCTCTCTCTCCCTCTCTCTCTCTCTCTCTCTCTCTCTCTCTGGGAGTGTCTGACGTCCTTTCCAGCCTCTGGTCTTCACACTCTCATGGACTTTCCCCTCTCGCCTCGTGTTCACTCACCTTCCTTCCCTGACTGATCTGGCCGGCTTGTGGCTTGATGGAACTGCATGACTCCCCTCCTCAGCTGGCTGTTTTCACAACTTCTTCTAAGGCATTCTTGACAAGTGAGCCCTCCTCCTTTTTAAAAGTATAGGTGGGAAAGAGTGGCAAGTTTATGGAGTGTAACGTGAGATCGCAGAGGAGGAGCCCTGCAGACCACATGTTGGTAGTACCCTCCAACAACCCTTCCTCATCAACTATTAATCACGGGGGGAAATTTTATATGCACATCTAATGGGCTTTCCAGACGCTCGCTTTTTAAAGGGACATTGTCTGTAAAGTGTAAGAGTGATAACCCACCCACTTGGGAGCTGGGGACCCTGACTTATTGCAACTCTTTAGCACTTTCTGACACCAATTTAGTTGCCTTATTTTTGACACCCTTTAGAAGAAATCATCCATAACCTTTTCCCTCTGCACCCTTGATCCCTGCACGTCTTCTCCAATCTGAAATGTCGTTCTTTTTCAGTTTTTATGACTGCAAGAATACTACACCCAAATCCACCTTACTCTCTTTAAAGTTTGAGGTGATAGCCAGGACTGGATTTGATATCGGATACGCCGGCTCTAGCACCTCTAGGGATTTCCTCACTTTAGTGAAACGCAATATAAAATTTCAGGGGCAATATTTCAAAAATACAAGCCAACGTTTCTCTTGACAAACACTGCAACTGAGGAAATATGTATGATGTGCCATTTTAATCCTATAATGCGGCACTGTTTTTCTGCATAAAATTCTTATGGGAATTAAGCCACAGTAGTAATTGTGCATGACAGCAATCACATGTAGATGAACCGCATTTGGACGACTACGGGTGCAATTATTCAATTTTCTGATTTCTGATTTTTAATACAGACTAGTCACGATAGAAGCCACTTCCCTATGACATAATGTCTCTAATACTATTAAAAGCTTCTGGCTAAACCAGCTTGTAGAGTCAGTTTCAGCATATCCGTTACCCAATACACCAAAGTGAACCACATTTTACAGAAATCCACTGTTTTCATCATTCTCTTCATATTTGTGAAGTGAGATTTTTCCTTCATCCTGTGTTCTCACTCTGCGCTGTAGGCTTACTGTGAGGCAGTATTATTTTATTTAACAGTTGTAAAAATCCAAGTTTAAATAAGTGAAACAACATAACATTTGATGCAGCATCAACAGAAGTTACAAGTTGTACTGCTACTATCAGATAAATCAGATTAGATTAGAATAGATAGAACTTTATTGATCCATTGAAAAGATTCCCTCAGGGAAATTGAGGTTCCAGCAGCATTGTATAGCAGCACACAATGTAAGAATCAAATCAGATCAAATCAATTTTATTTATATAGCACCAAATCACAACAACAGTTGCCCCAAGAAGCACACAGAGCATCAAAAGTGAAAGTAAAAAAAGAAACCGTTTGCAAATATAAATACACAATATAAATACCAGACATACTGGTTTACTGGCTACTACTGTTCCTCTCATTCCCTGCCTCTGTCTTCCCGTTACTCCACCGCATGTCATTTCATGTAGTAAATTCTATAAAATTCTGCCCTTGACAAATAGAAATTATTTCAAAATGAGAATATTTTGCAGTCATTTGCAAGACAAGACTGGATGTAGTTAGAATTTGGCATGGAAAGTAAATAGGTGTCTGTTAGTACTTGATTGGCTCCACACCTGAATGAGCTAATCAGCTTTGGCAGAGCTGAGAGACAAAATGTGCAGGTTGAGGTTGAGAACCACTGTCCTAGCACATAAACCAAGATGTTTATGGTCCAGTATTTCCATCATTTTCTTGTTATTTAATTTTGTTTGTTTGTGGAGTTAGTACTTCTACCAGCTGTTGGTAGCGTGATGATATTTGGTCCACTTAATCCACAACTGCTAAGGAAGTAAGATGGTCATAATTTTTAATGCCCTCACCCAAGCCACACATTATGAAAACCACCACCCAGTCCTGACAAAATATGATTTAATAAAACATCCAAACCAAGGTTAGCCTGTTAGCTGTTAGTTCCATGGAGGCATGTTCAGGCCGCAGTTGTCTGTCCTGCCCAGGTCATGCAGGATCTTACTTACTTACTTACACTCTATCACTTTACCCACTCATGGGCTGGCCAACACATAGGTGGAATACTGCCAACATGGCAACACCCACAGCAGGACTTTTTGAGCTTTAAATCAGCTCTTCTGGCTCTCTTCAGAAAACCTATGGGTTACATCATGGAGCGTTTGTCCACTATATATACACACCATCTCCTCCTATGGAGGAGGTCTCCCAGTGAATCTATATCCATGGGACCTGTGCTAGACACCATACAGATCCTTTGTACATGACCTTACATTACCCAAGAGCCTTTGCGCTGCATCATTGAGGCCTCTTACATTAGTTTGCATCCATAAACATCACACAGCCGACATGGGTTTGCATTCCTCATGATGGGAATTTGTTAATATTCTGGCAGGGCTGGACTGCCATGGCCCCTGTGGATCACTGTTCCGCCCAGAAATTGACAAAGGAGATGTTGAGAGATGACTCGAAAGTGTTTTCTGCTGAGCTGGGACACAAGCTATGGAAAGAAGGAACCCCACAAATATTCACTGACAACTTTTTTTCATCACAAAGGAAAGCTCATTGGTCAATAAAAAGGAAGAGCTGGAACTTTCCATATCTAAAACATAGAGTACTGCTGCATTATGATCACATAAATGTTGCTTGACTAAACAATTCTGAAAGGATAACAGACTGCAGCTCTCTGCTAGGAACAAGGGCTCCAGTAACAACTAATGGACAAATGCAAATATCATTGATAACCACTGCTCTCCATTGTTGGATTATTTATCAATAAGCTGCTGATCCTTCAGTATGCCCTGAGAATAATTCCTCGTTTGCTTGTTCCTGGTCTGTGACCACACCAGGTAGTTAAAAACAAAATAGCTGTATTGTGTATCACATCACATGAAAGTAGCCAAGTAGAGCACAATTAAATCCCCATTTTCATTTGCGAGTGTGCAGTCTAGTTACTGCAATGGTTTGGGAACATCCCACTAAAAAGAACAATTTTACTCTCATCAGTCCACAAAATATTCCTCCATTTCTCTGCACGTCTTTTATTTAACAGAGGGACTTTGTGGGGGATTCTTGCAAATAAATTAGCTTCACACAGGCGTCTTCTAACTGTCACAGCACTTACAGGTAACTCCAGACTGTCTTTGATCATCCTGGAGCTGATCAATGGGTGAGCCTTTGCCATTCTGGTTATTCTTCTATCCATTTTGATGGTTGTTTTCCATTTTCTTCCACGCATCTCTGGTTTTTCTGTCCATTTTAAGCATTGGAGATCATTGTAGATGAACAGCCTATATTTTTTGCACCTGCGTATAAGTTTTCCCCTCTCCAATCAACTTTTTAATCAAACTACGCTGTTCTTCTGAACACTGTCTTGAATGTCCCATTTCCCTCAGGCATTCAAAGAGAAAATCATGTTCAACAGGTGCTGGCTTCATCCTTAAATAGGGGACACCTGATTCACACCTGTTTGTTCCACAAAATTGACAAACTCACTGACTGAATGCCACACTACTATTATTGTGAACACCCCCTTTTTTACTTTTTTTTTTTTACTAATAGCCCAATTTCATAGCCTTAAGAGTGTGCATATCATGAATGCTTGGTCTTGTTGGATTTGTGAGAATCTACTGAATCTACTGGTACCTTGTTTCCCATGTAACAATAAGAAATACACTCAAACCTGGATTAATCTTTTAGTCACATAGCACTACTATTATTCTGAACACTGCTGTAAATGCAGTCCATTTGCCATTTACAATATTCTGTAATTAGGACATTGGCATTTAATTCAAATGGCAATTATCCAACCTTCACAGGTGACTGTGAATTGCGATATTTGGCTTAATTTGGAGTAAATACAGACTTGTGAACCCTTCCCCAATGGTTTGACTAGCCCACTGCAATGGCAGACTGGAACTAGGCCAAGAAGGATCATGGGAAATCTGTAAACATCAATGGAAATGATGAAAGGCTAACCAGATATACATTAACAGCATTGGATAGGTTGGTGGCTAGTTAGCATGTAGCTGGCTTCAAAACAATGAGCTGTATTTTTAGTGAATGGCGGTATGTCATATTGGCAATGTTATACTACTTCCCAGTTAGTGTTTTGCCGAAGATAATAACTCAAATTTGATGATTAAGTAGCTCCAAATGCATAACACCAGGATGTTGCTTTAGCTAACATCTGTGTTTAAAATGCTGGTGGCTAATTGATTGTGTGACCACAGTGTTACATGTTGACAGTTAGGAAAAATGCACCCGTATGCTAGTTGGCTGCCATGGAACCCAGAGGATGAATTTCAAATTAGTTTGCTTCAGGAGTGGTCATAAAATTCACACCATGCACAAGAAAGAGTTACAGTGTGGTTTACCACTACATGGGAGCTAACCTACATGTATGGACACTATATTCCCCTAAACCCTAACCTTCAACAGGTCAAGCTACATAAAAAAATGACACTTCTCCCTACCACGTATTGAGGCTTTTCAGGTTTCAAATCCCACAAAACCTCTGAGAGCTCGCTGCGCTGCGAGATCTCAGTAACACTGAGAACTGCATTGAGACGCTCTGATCACGCTGCACTTAAACCGCTGCACACGGACAACCATTTACCAACCATTAACACCGCAACATAAAACTATTTTTATATTGTGCCTAAAACTCTCGTGAATATATTCTCTGGGTTTATAGATGTTGTTATTGCATTTGTTTTATGTAAGCGTGATAATCACAGGCTGTCTCTCCGTTATTTTCAGTGGGAGCTGCTGTGAGCTATGCTCGCTTCCTGATCATGTCGTTCTGGGGGAAAGTGAAGTTTGCTCTTTAACATCTTGATTATTGTTCTTTACAACACAGTTTGTCCTCTTTGTTCCAGACTAATATATATATAATATGTCTGAAATTCGGTTTGCTCTTATTAAATTCCACGCAGATTAAACGTAGCAGACAGAGATTATTTGTTATAATTGTTTTAGCAAGTTTTCAGGGTATCATGCATGTAGTCTCTTATTAACGTGACAAAAAGCATAAAAAAATTACATTTTGTAGTATAATATTCATTTACAATTGTCATCATGTGGATTCTCTATGTTGTTTGATTGCAGCGACTCTCTGGCACGCAAGGGATTATTGTTGGTTTTCCTATTTGTGAAAACCCCAAATAGGAAAAATAGACTCAGAATGCACTGTGCTGTCTACATCTATTTTGTAGTGAATAAATGGACTTTTGGCAGTGTTAATACAGTGACAGTTTTCGCTTAGCAGCACCTGGCTAATGCCTTTATTTTGCAGTTAATTTTAGTGTTTGTTTATTGTTACATTGGCAAGTGTTATCTCCAAGTCTGTCATCATGAAGGAGCATGAAAATTTCAAACAGCGGAAAAAATTTCCCGCTCTAAGGGGTGTTCCCTGCAGTGGACAACTACACTGGGGGTCAGTGAGTCTCGCGTAGAAAGCCGCACAAGCTTGTCTGATTTTGGAGAAGTGTGACCATGAAGACTTGGAGAGAAACCGCCAGCGGGTGAACAAATAGTACCGCTGTAGAGGTGGACACTATTTGTTTTTGCCTGAATTTTTGAATTTTCCGAGGTTGGCTGACAAACATTTCATACTATTGACACACACACACACACACACACACACACACACACACACACACACACACACATATATATATATATATATATATATATCCAGCAAATAATTTCCTTCAGGATAAATAAAGTTGATCTTATCTTAAAATGGTACTTTTAATGATTAGGATAAAAAGGGAGCCTAACACCATAAACAAAAAGAACACATGACAAAGAAAATTAGGTCTGGACCGAGTTATGGAGAAAAGAAATGAAGGAAGATAAAGTGAGCAACAGTAGGCAGAGTGTGTGAGGTCACTTCTAAAATCCTTTCCATTTACCCAGCGAATTGTTGAGCCATGAAGCATCCCCTGGCTTTTACTGGCAGTCTAAGCCTTGGCCGCACCGCGGGGAGCAGGGGTTACACTACATTTGTGGTCAGAGCAGGGGCCATCTGTGTGTCAATATAAATTAGAGCACATGTCTGCGAGCGTGACCGCTGGGAAAATATACGTGAGTGAGGGCATGTGAGCTCAGAGAAGACTGAGGGTGGTTTTTTCTGCATGTGGTATGTGAAAGGGAGAGTGAATAATATAAGAAACATCTCCTTCTGTATACGTTTCACACACTTGTATCACGCGATGCGTTTGTGTAGGAGAAATCCTGTTTGACAAACCTGTGGTGCATGTGAGCCAACACAGTCATCTACACCGTGGACTGCAGATAGATGAGCTGGACGCGAGTCACCCTACGGACAACCTGTCTCTGTCACTCTTAATGCTGTGTGTTTGTGGGCGTGAGGAACATTAAGAAGTGGAAAGAAATAACACATGCACATGTAGGTGTGTGTATGTTTGTGTTGCCATATGTATGCCCCCCCAGTTTTCATACGCACTTATGCATGAATGTGTGAGTGCTTTCATCTGCTTCATCTCAGTGAGACTAGGAGGATGCTCCATCAGTCTCTCGTGTCTGACAACACGACCCCCAGTGACCTCAAGTTCACCTGGGTCTCTGGTGACTATGGGAGTCCGTTATCTGCACTACTGTCCTGGGGATGAATAATGGAAGGAGGGATCAAGGGAAGTTGGGGACAGAAAGTGGGCAGAAGCTAAAGTAGGATTATAAATTAAGAAGCTTTTTGGTTTGCTCCAGTGAGTTTGTTTATACCATCAAGGAGCTGTTTGTTTGCTTGCCGGTTCAAAGGATAACTCAAAAAGTATGGAAAAAGAACGGAATAGATTCAACTTTTGGGTGATCCCAAATATATTTGGAACTGTCATCTAGAAGAATGTTTGGCACATACTGTACCAACATTTAACTCAAACAGTCACGAGAAGATGATGAAATTTGGTGAGCAGATGGAAAATGTCCTAGAAAAATAGGGATTTTATGTTGAATTTGATCTGGAACATATTTTGGATGGAGGATCCAGATGTTTTAAACATTCAGGAACATTTATTTCAACAAAAGTTTATTAAGAACAAACTCCGATAACATTGAGAAGTTGAAGAAACTCCAAGGAAATAATTTATGTACTTTTTGAGTCAATCCAGCACAGGTTCAGGAATCGAGAGAATGTTTGAAATACAGCCCCATTTCCAATGAAGTTGGGACATTGTGTAAAATGTAAATAAAAACATAAAACAATAATTTGAAAATCCTCTTCAACATATATTCAATTGAATACACCACAAAGACAAGATATTTAATGTTCAAACTGATAAATTGTATTGTTTTTGTGCAAATATTTGCTCATTTTGAAATGGGCGCCTGCAACATGTTTCAAAAAACTTGGGACGGGGCAACAAAAGACTGGGAAAGTTGATGAATGCTCAAAGAACAGCTAATTGGAAACAGGTGAGTGTCATGATTGGGTATAAAAGGAGCATCCCCAAAAGGCTCAGCCATTCACAAGCAAAGATGGGGTGAGGATCACCACTTATGAACAACTGCATGAAAAAAGTAGTCCAGCAGTTTAAGAACAATGTTTCTCAACGTTCAATTGCAAGGAATTTAGAGATTCCATCATCTACAGTCCATAATATAATCAGAAGTTTCAAAGAATCCGGAGAACTTTCTACATGTAAGCGGCAAGGCCGAAAACCAACATTGAATGCATGTGACCTTTGATCCCTCAGGCGGCACTGCATTAAAAACCAACATCATTGTGTAAAGGATCTTACCACGTGGGCTCAGGAACACTTCAGAAAACCATTGTCAGTTAACACAGTTTGTCGCTACATCTACAAGTGCAAGTTAAAACTCTACCATGCACAGCGAAAGCCATACATCAACAACATCCAGAAATGCTGCCGCCTCTCTGGCCCGAGCTCAGTTGAAATGGACAGACATAAAGTGGAAAAGTGTGTTGTGGTCTGCACATTTAAAATTGTTTTTGGAAATCATGGACGTCGTGTCCTCCAGACAAAAGATGAAAAAGACCATCCAGACTGTTACCAGTGCAAAGTTCAAAAGCCAGCAACTGTGATGGTATGGGGGTGTGTTAGTGCCCATGGCATGGGCAACTTACACATCTGTGATGGGCACCATCAATGCTGAAAGGTACATCCAGGTTTTGGAGCAACACATGCTGCCATCCAAGCAACGTCTTTTTCAGAGACGTCCCTGCCTATTTCAGCAAGACAATGTCAAGCCACATTCTGCATGTGTTACAACAACAGCGTGGCTTCGTAGTAAAAGAGTGCGGGTACTAGACTGACCTGCCTGCAGCCCAGTCCTGTTGCCCATTGAAAATGTGTGGCGCATTATGAAGCGCAAAATACGACAAGAGACCCCGGACTGTTGAACAACTGAAGTCATACATCAAGTAAGAATGGGAAAGAAATCCACCTACAAAGCTTCAACAATTAGTGTCCTCAGTTCCCAAACGCTTATTGAGTGTTGTTAGAAGGAAAGGTGATGTAACACAGTGGTAAACATACCACTGTCCCAGCTTTTTTGAAACGTGTTTCAGGCATCCATTTCAAAATGAGCAAATACTTGCACAAAACAATAAAGTTTATAAGTTTGAACATTAAATATCTTGTCTTTGTGGTGTATTCAGTTGAATATAGGTTGAAGAGGATTTGCAAATCATTGTATTCTGTTTTTATTTACTTTTTACACAACGTCCCAACTTCATTGGAATTGGGTTGTATACTATCAACATTGATCTCAAAAAGTTATGAATGGATGTTGATGAAATGTTATGAGCATGAACATAAATTCTTCTGAAACAAGGCTAAACAAGGTTTTAAAATAACTTGGGTCAAAAAGGGAGTAGGGTGATAGGATCTTTGTTTTAATCTGAAAATCAAATCTGTGAATCTTTTGAATCTTTATGGTTTATTTTTCTGATGACTGTACCACTGAGATCTTATCTTGTGTCCATCAGCTGACAGTTGCCAACATACAAAACATCCCGCTGGTTTCATCTACTCTTGTTGACTTCTGTGCCTTTGACAAATTCCAACTCAACTCCTTGGTGTCTCAAAGTGTCTACAGAGTTCCTAGTAACACCCACAACTGCACAAAAGAAACAGAAAATTCCGTTTTCTGTGACAACATGAGGCTTTCATGTCTACTAATGGTAAGTCTTTGATGTTTTATTTTATATGCATCCAACGTTGCTTGTCAGGTCACCTAGTCCACATGCCTGACTACCAGCTATGCAAGGGTGTTTTCTATTCTGAACATAGTAATGGCAAATGAAGTCAAAGTGGACAGATGAAGTGCTGCAAGGACAATCTGAAGCACCATCTAAAGGTTTGTAAGATTGACCATCAAACATGGGAAGAATCTGCTACCTACTGTGTACTGTGGGCATAACACAGTAAGCACTGATGTCACAGGTGGAACACAGAAAAGTGTCATCTCCAAAGAGGCATGCTCGTTATGACCAGCAGCAACAGTGTGAACTACAGTCAGATGTTAATAGATTGCTGTACTGGAATTGTCATCATTGCAGAGGCATTGGACAACAACATCAAGTACACTCAAAAAACTGATGCAACTCAATTCAGTTATGTGCAGGATTTCGATCTAATAAATATTTGTAGCCCCAGCTCAAATAAAGCACATCCATGCAAGATAATTTAATTTAGTTGGGACTAAATATATTTATTAGATGGAAATCCTGCCCATAACTTGAGTTCATCCAGTGAGTCATTTGTTTGTGTGATACACTGAAAAAAAACTGACTCATTGGATTGGATTCCATCTAATAAATATATGTAGTCCCATTATCTTGTATGGATGTGTCTTATTTGAGTTGGGGCTACATTTATTTATAAGATGGAAATGCTGTTCATCCAAAGAGCCATTTTTTGAGTGCATGTGCATCCACCACTTACACACCTGACTATTGCTTTGTGAATGGACAGATGTAGCAGACTAGGTCCATGACTGGCTTTGTAATATATAGTGTACTGGTACATGCGGACCACTAAAGTCTCTCATTCTGGTGATAGTGACTTTTTGTTATCCATAAAAATGTTTATATATACACATCAGATTTTTTTTTCATGTTTATTGGAAGGTGAGACGTTTAGCTAAAAATAGAACATGAATTTTATTAGAAAAATGTTTGGGTGACATTGGCAAGCTTTGACACAGAGACCATCAAGTAAATCCGTTGATGATATCATATATGTAGAATAGGTTCAAAGGGATTCTGAAGCTTGTTTTAAGTTTACTTCCACTTCAAATCAATCACTCAAAGGTTTTATTGCAATTTTTTTTGCCCAAACCTGTCAAATCCAGTAGATATCAAGCAAAATCAACAAATAATAACAGAGCAACCATGAATATGTTGAGATTTTTATCCCAACCTGACCTCACTCAGGGCTTTTATACATATTGTAAAGGGATTGGAGGCAGAGTCCACTGGAGTTTGTAACGGCTTCCTCTCTTGGCCTAACGTATGTACTGCCTGATTATTTTGAGGTCTGTTGAGCTGCTTCTGTATGTTTTGTTAAGTGATATTTTGTACTGATTTGTGTTGTTTTCTGGACCTGTCACTGCTGTCTTGGCCAGTTCACCCTTGTAGTAAAAGAGATATTCTAATCTCAATGGGACTCACCTGGTTAAATAAAGCCTAAATAAATAACTGCTATTGCTATATGACCCTAATACATCAACAACTGATAATTGACGCCTTTACGGTGTCAAATCTCTCGCGTAATCATGTTCTCGCTGGGGAAGCCAAGATTTCGTTGTCAGTGTAAACAAGCATTTGCTGCAACTTGTTTGCAACATTGCGTTGTTATGGAGGTGAGTTCAACCAAGATATGTATTTAGGTGTTTAACTAAGATAATCATGAGTCTTTAATCTGAGTTTTATAAAAAAAAAAGAAAAAAAAGAAAAAGAAAAGCATGTTGCTGTTAGGCTTGCATGTCATGAGCCAGTTCTGTTTGGGTATCCTTAAGAAATGATTTGATCCATTGACATCAATAGCCTTTTTGCTTATCGATTCCCTTATCAGTCCTTCAGAGTGGCCGTTGTTTTTGGGGGTGTTTGTCAGGAAAATAATCATTTCTGTCCATTGATTACAGACCCTACAGCGGGTCTGTATAATCAACCATTTCTGCAGCGTGGCTTTGCTTTGAACCTTGAACCAATGAGCCAGTGCTTCGACCTGCTGCTTTGTTGGTTCTTTGCTTAATTTTGCTTCTTCTTCATTTTTCCCCGCTAAAACCCTAAAGAGCATATGTCTGTGAGTAATATTTACCTCTTTTATGTTAAACCATCCTGTTATAGTCTTCTGAAACAGTTGATAGATGTATTTTATAATGTAAAAAGGGGACTGATGCTAACGCGTTAGCATGTCTATGGCATTTTCAATGTTAAAGTTAGCATTAAGCTGAGCCATTATCAACCCTCCCTCCCCAGCACGCAAAGGATTCTGGGATACTCTAAAACCATCAATACCACGGTACCGTGTTCTTGCAAATTGCTGCCTTATGTTGAGCATCAAACTGAATATTTTTGTAAAGTCATTCAGGTCTTCTGATGTTACCAGATTAACACATATAATCAGAATAGTTTATTATTGATTTTTTTATTTGATAACCAAACATCTTCAACAAGGTTGCTATTTAGCTAACTATATTATATTAACGCTAGCTGGATTTGCACTAATATAGTCTGTGGCCCATCTTTGGATACTAACACTTCAAATACACACACACACACACACACACACACACACACACACACACACACACACACACACACACACACACACACACACACACACACACACACACACACACACACACATCTGTCAAGGTTCAGCAATTAAAATAGTATTGTACATCTGCATTATCAACCCTGTATTTCAAGTATGTGAAATGGAGCATTTTCAAAAATTTTAGTTTTTCAAACTTTATACTCATAAACCTGCCCTCATGAGATATAGGGCTGATGTCCTATCAATTTCACTGCCCTGGAAACTGTGGAAATAAAATCAGGGCGATACAAATCTTAAAACAAAGTGATACAAAAAAAAAAAAGACATTGAAAATACCAGTCTTTGTATCACCCGCTTTTCATAAAGTCAGGATCCCCCATTTCTCAGTCCCACCAATGACACAACCCCATTTTGTGTTACCCTGGTGACTTGTGCAGGATCCAGATCATTTCATTCAACCAAGATGACTGATCATGGTGAGAGAGTTTTAGCCTCCCTAGCAGGGAGAATTCTACAACTTGAGTCTCATACAGAAGTTGGGAGAAACCAAGAAGTTAGTGAAGAGGACACTCATGACTTTATAGAGAGACATAAGAACAAGAACACCACCAGGAAAACAGACAGTGATGTGAATGTGTTCACTGAAAGGCTGAGTGAAACCAAAAAGGAGAAGCGAGGGCTCCTTGTTCTTTCTCCGGTGGAAATTGACAAATATCTGGCTGTGAGTATACTCTCTGTTCATTGTTCCTTATTTTTGTTGTAATATGTAATAAATATCTTATTTGGGCTGATACAGATACATTGGGGCATGATACAGGGTGTGATACATAAACACAGACATGTGATGAGGTATACTTATATATATATATATGTGTGTGTGTGTGTGTGTGTGACAGTCATTTGAGTAGATTAATTAAAATGACAATTTTACCGTTTACGTCAGGTTTTTGTTTTTTTGTCACTACAAAAAGACTATAATTGGAGCAGGGGTAAATTTGTCTATGTGAAATGTCCATGAATCTTATGTTAGTGAATATTTTACATTGTGAATTAATCCAACTCTGTAAACAGATTGTGGAAATTAAATGGAGTGTTGAAAATTTGGTGCATAAACATGACACAGTTTATACACAGCGTAGTTTTAATTTTCAGAACAACTAGCAACAGTAAAATCGGCACACTACTACTACTACAAATTAATAATTGTCATATTACCATTATACCATACCATAATATTTTTACCCAACATATTGAAGTTGGGATAAGAGCAAAAGAGATGGGACAGAGTTCTTTTCTTCTTGATTTATATTCATTTCATGTGGGTGTGACAGATGGATAAACACTTCAACTTATACTCAACAAAAATATAAACGCAACACTTTTGGTTTTGCTCCCATTTTGTATGAGATGAACTCAAAGATCTAAAACTTTTTCCACATACACAATATCACCATTTCCCTCAAATATTGTTCACAAACCAGTCTAAATCTGTGATAGTGAGCACTTCTCCTTTGCTGAGATAATCCATCCCACCTCACAGGTGTGCCATATCAAGATGCTGATTAGACACCATGATTAGTGCACAGGTGTGCCTTAGACTGCCCACAATAAAAGGCCACTCTGAAAGGTGCAGTTTTGTTTCATGGGGGGGGGGGATACCAGTCAGTATCTGGTGTGACCACCATTTGCCTCATGCAGTGCAACAAATCTCCTTTGCATCATCCGTGAAGAGAACACCTCTCCAACGTCCCAAACGCCAGCGAATGTGAGCATTTGCCCACTCAAGTCGGTTACGACGACGAACTGGAGTCAGGTCGAGACCCCGATGAGGACGACGAGCATGCAGATGAGCTTCCCTGAGACGGTTTCTGACAGTTTGTGCAGAAATTCTTTGGTTATGCAAACCGATTGTTTCAGCAGCTGTCCGAGTGGCTGGTCTCAGACGATCTTGGAGGTGAACATGCTGGATGTGGAGGTCCTGGGCTGGTGTGGTTACACGTGGTCTGCGGTTGTGAGGCTGGTTGGATGTACTGCCAAATTCTCTGAAACGCCTTTGGAGACGGCTTATGGTAGAGACATGAACATTCAATACACGAGCAACAGCTCTGGTTGACATTCCTGCTGTCAGCATGCCAATTGCACGCTCCCTCAAATCTTGCGACATCTGTGGCATTGTGCTGTGTGATAAACTGCACCTTTCAGAGTGGCCTTTTATTGTGGGCAGTCTAAGGCACACCTGTGCACTAATCATGGTGTCTAATCAGCATCTTGATATGGCACACCTGTGAGGTGGATGGATTATCTCAGCAAAGGAGAAGTGCTCACTATCACAGATTTAGACTGGTTTGTGAACAATATTTGAGGGAAATGGTGATATTGTGTATGTGGAAAAAGTTTTAGATCTTTGAGTTCATCTCATACAAAATGGGAGCAAAACCAAAAGTGTTGCGTTTATATTTTTGTTGAGTATAGTTTGGAACTCTATACAATGCATTACTTGGATTGTATAAGCTGAAGTTGAGTATTAATGGAACAAAGCTGGATTCTGATCTCTCATAGCCAATGTCCCAACTCCGAGCCACCTTCAGACACACAAAATATGTTTTGTGTGTTATATGCGTGAAGAGATAAACTGTGAAACTATTTTGAGTGACACTTTAGATATACTGAGACAGAAGAGGCAACACAATGTGGAGTCCATCAGACTAGTCTAAAGTGTGTTTAAATAAAAATTGTGGATTGTGAATAATGGGGAAAATTACTGGAAGATTTAATTTGGCTTTGATTTGCATTCATTTTCATAGCCTTCACTCTCTTTTCTATTCTGTTCTATTCAGAACTTGAATTACAAACCATCATTTCAAACACCAATAAGATGTAGTGAAAGGAGGCCGTATTAAATAGGGGAATAATCAATGCACTGCTTGCTAAAATTTATAATTTTTGCTCCTGTACGTAAAAACTGCTGGTACACTTGTTGAATTTCACTGTGGACAAATCACATTCGTTATATCTGATCACACCAAATAAAGAAATTTAAGCTTCTTTCTACAAAAAATAAAAAAATAAAAAATAATATGAAACTGGATGGTGCTGCATTCTATGTTGGTGGTAAGACATCTAGAAGTAAATACCAAGAAGTAAAAGTTGACATGTTTATCTCAATACCATAATCACTTATATAGTTATTTGGCTTTAAATTCAGTATGACGCAAAAGGACGCTACACCTCATGCTCGAGATGTCTCTGGTCATGTCATGCCCTATTAATTTGTGTTGGGAGTCAAAATAAAAGTTTATACTATGTATGTATGTACTATTACACGAGTATGTGGAAAAAATAATCAATAATCACAACGTGGATGTTAAAACAGCAGATACTGTTAGTAGTCTTATTTTACTGTGTACACTATCCCTAAGAGTTTTTGATATTCACCATCTAGCTACAGAACCTAAGGATAAGTACCTGCACCGATGGGCTTCAGGGCCTATATAGGACTTATTTGTTCATCTCCCAAACATATTTTGCTTCTTTATGAAAACGTCATCAAAGCATATGGCAAAATCTGACGACATTTGTTTCTGGAGTTGTGAACATTCCCTAAACCCAATGACTCCACCAAAACACCACAAATCTAATCAGGAAGATGAGGTTTCTGCAACATAGCAAGCAATATATTGCAGGCCAGTTTTTTGTTGGATCAGATTTCCTGTCAGTTCATTCTGTTTGAGGCTGGCTTAAGGTATGGATGCAAGAACATTTTCAAGGAACTGGTAGAGTAATAAATCCATGGAAAGAGGTAGTAGTATGTTTAATTTGATATAGGTAATAAATGCATAGTTTTGTTTTTACTGTAGTACAAAACAGCAAAAATTTTAGAAAGTTTACAAAGTTTTACATACCATTTTATTTTGCCTGACAAAGGTAGACCCATCCCGAAAAATATGCAGGGTGTAATCAATAAATAAATGCGGATAAAAAAAAGTGTAAATATTGTATATTCAAACATCACTGCTTCAGCATTACGACATTTGGTAAATGGTTGTCTTACTGATTCATTCATCACAGAAATCTTTTGCTGAGAACGAAGTATCATCTGCAAATTATCTGCTGATTACTCCTGAATTACTCCACATTATCTATTAGTCTTACAGCATCTATATGTGTGTATGGGGCAGGGACGGGGGTACTCACAGGTGCTGATAATCACATATGATTATATATGATTGGAATCAGGTGTTGGCAACATTTTGTTGCCATTGTGAGGCAACATTATAGCTCCCTGAGGCTTTGGCTTCTCATCAGTCTGCATTGTGAAGTTAGTTGCTTTTTTTATAGACTGACTTGGATTTTCAGAGATATGCTACACATTAAATAGGTTTTTCCATAATTTTCATATATTTCTGTGCTAACAAGGCTTTGTGAAATTGGAAAATACAGAGAGCAAGAAGGTAAAGAGTTGTAGACAGCTGGTCACCCATTTTTAAACAACAATAAAAGCTATCCAAAAACATCTCTGTGGTGCTGACTGAGCACAGCAATGCAGTTTGAACTGCATCTTCTTGATGCTTCATATTTATATTTCAATTGTTAAGGGCGGGAAAAATAAAATATACCTGTGGGACTAAGTCTGCTGCTGCCTTCCACTGCGGCCTGAGACTCTTAAGCTGTCTGGATGCTTATTGCTGGAAAACAACAAAACCAACAGAGTGGTAGGATCCTGTTGCTGGAGGTGGGAGATAATGAGTTGCTAAGGGGTCATCTAATGCACAGAGGTGGCCAGGTCCAGGTCTCGGTGTCTGAGGTCCACAGACCTGCATATAGTTAGATATTGGTGGGTGGCTTCCGTATACAAGAGCACTGAGACCTACACTGAGTGGCGTCTCTAACATCACTCCCGTGAATTCTGGTGTCCCCATGGATGTTCACTGTTTGCACAGACTGGATGCTGGGGAAGGTCGTGGACTTGGGTGCCTTTGCCAGTGAATGTCAATTCCGAACTGTATGATTGTGACTTAAGGATTACAACTGGATGTCTTTGCCACCAGGAGTTCTTGGAGTATCACTGGCTTCATAATTTTCTCAGCACGGTGGCTTGGATCAATTTCCACCTGTGGTCCTTTGCATGTTCTCCCTGTGTTTGCGTGGATTTCCTCTTGGTGCTCCAGTTTCCTCCCACATTTAAAGACATGCAAGTTAGGTGAACTGGAATCTTCATAAATCTCCAGGTCTCCCTTGAAAAAGAAATCTTGAGGTCAATGGGACTAACCTGGTTAAATAAAGATTAAATTAAATTTAAAAAAATCTGGAATGACTTTGGGACTGCAACAGCCGGATGGCTTTTTTTCTGGAGGTGGGAATAGACCTGTGGATGGTCTGTCAGGGTGGATCCAGACTGGTTCCATAGCATTAGAATTTTATCAGAATTCTACCCTGCCCATAACCTGATATATTAGTCAACAATTCTAGTGTCTATTAAACTTTTTCAGAAAATCAAAATCAAAATCAGGCATGATTGAAACAGTTTGATATTGTTTTCATTTGTGTTGGACATAAAGTGACTGTTTATCACATTAATAACTTGGAGGCAATGAGCCTTTGTTTTAGAAACATATCAGAACCACTTCATGAGAATACATCGATTTGTCCCCAACATAAACTTTACAATATGCTTTCTCATTTATGCAAAATGAGTATTGAATTGTAATTGAATATTTAAGAATTTAATCAAAATGGCATCAATTTTTAATCAAATTTGGAAATCAGAGATTATAGCTAAACCTTGTGTTTGACTATAGCAGCCATTCAAATGGACTCCTGTGGTATTAATTAGTTAAAAAAAAAATCCTAAAAGTAGACAATAAAAAAAAGAAAAGTCAGTTCAGTGAAATTAAAAACATCCTATTCCTCTTCTCAGAAGGATAATTTATTTTTATTTTGCAAATGGTGTGGTATAAAAATATAATTATTATTTTAAAAAATAGATAATGATGTGAAGTACACAGAAAAAAAATTAACAGCACGCCACACATAATTCCTTGATTTGTAATGTAAATCTTCTGTATCAGTGTTGAAAACAATTCATCTTTATTTTACCACAGAAATGTTCCTGCTGCCTCGATTGCACCAGATATTGTTTAATCGAAATCGGACCAGGTTTGAATCCTGGCTCTTTATTTCACTGGCAAATGCCTGAGTTGTCTGATCCAGCAGGACCATGAGTTCAGGCTTCATTCACCTGGAAAACCAATTGAAGACTGCTCTCTAGTGGTTTCTATTTGGAACAGAAATAAGCCCAAGCCTTCACTCAAGAAATCAAATTATCAAATGTGAAATATTTGGCGTATTATTAAATATAAACTTTTACTGACGGAGTGATTTTTCATAATTTCCATATTTAACACACTAGCACTTCTGCTGAACTCATGTTTGGTGTTCCTCATGGAACATACTAAGTGGACTCATCAGTCTTTCTGAACGTAGGTGTTGTGCAAACCAACTTTAGCAGTAGGATGCATAATTACCAGTACCATTTTTTGTTTTTGGTAGTTGATGAGCTTGCACACTTATGAGAGACAAATAAATCAAAAACGGCTCCAGGAACTAACCTCACATCCATCATATCTGAAAGTTCATACCAAATTTTATTCAAACCAGGCAAGTTTTCCTGTGGTGCACAACGGGCTACATTGCATCCCCCCCCAAAAGGAAAAAAAAAAAAAAAAGATTTTTGGACTTCTCGCACTCTCCATTTTGGTTTCATTTCCCCCTAACACACAAAAATATTTATTTTCTCTAATGCTACACCATTAAATTAAAGATATGCATGCTGTGAAGTTTATATCTTGATCATATGAACTTTATTGAATTGCTGAAGTTCCTAACATGCAGGGAAGGGTTATTTGTTCTGTCTGTCTCTGGGTTCTCAGTCTGAGATCAGGAGAAACCTAGAAAGAGTTTACAGAGACATGAGGTGTCTGGACAGAAGTGTTGGGGGTGCTGATACCTTTGCAAGAAGAACAAAGGTCCTGGTGCTTCTTGTATGGTTCAAACTTGGATGCTAACCTTTGACCAAAGGTGATAACTGGATGTCTTTGATACTCAGTCTCTTCAAAGGATCCTTGGGTACAAATGGTTACATAGAAAACACTCAGGTGCCAATACTGAGGTGCTTCAGTGTTGAGAACCCCAGAAACGAGAGAAGGTCAAGGCAGCATCCATGTTTCACCTGGACTGCAGCAGATAGATGGTTACTTTTTGAGAGGTGGGGATGGTCTGGTTGTGTGCCTCATTGGTTGCCATCCAAGACCTAGTTCCATCAGGCGGTGGAAGTGACAACATGGCACCATCGAATGCTCCCAAACCTGAGATCTGTCATGTCAGCAGGGACAAAAGTCAAAACCATTTTCAGGATAAATGGTTAATTGGGGGCAGCCACTTAGTGGTAGCGCTGCTGCCTTGCAGCGTAACAGGTCATGGGATTGCTTCCAATCTGGTCTTTTCAATGTGGAGTTTACATGTTCTCCCCATGTCTGTGTGGGTTCCCTCCGGGTGCTCTGGCTTCCTCCCTCTTCCAAAGACATGCAGGTTAGGTGAATTGGAAACTCTTAAGTTGTCCGTGAGAGTGCGAATGTGTTTGTCTGTCTATATGTGGCCCTGCGATAGGCCGGCAGCCTGTCCAGAGCGTACCCTGCCTCTTGCCCAGTGACCACTGTGATAGGCTCCAGCCCCTCCCCCCTTAAGCAGATATAGAGAATGAATGATTGTTTAATTGGAATATATACAAACAGTGTACCTATGTATTTAATATACATGGTGATGATTTTGGTCATTACTGTGGTAAATAGTGACAGTATTCCATTAGATTCTACAGAACCATGAATGTTATGTTGTCCATTTGGCTGCTCTGTTTTACAGTGGATGCCCTTCCTGATGCAACTCCAGTGTAACCTGGATGATTTACTTAATTGAACCCAAAATACAGACAGTAACCACGCAGGGAAAGATGTAATTTTAGCTGACCATGAACTTTACCAAAAATAGGGAACGGTCCAAAAATGTCAGACATAAAGGAGGGGAGTCCAGTGGCAGTTCACTGCAACAAATGTGAATGACACCAGTGCAAGGAAATAGTAATCCAGCATCTTATGAAGAACTGGGACAAACATTAATAGTAACACATAACAAGCTGACGAGCAACAGGTGTGGTGATTGTGACGTGTCCTATAAACAGTGTAACCATCAAATAAGAAAGTATTTAAAAAACAAAATCAAATAGTCCATCAAACATCAGCGAATAAAAATTAAATAAACTACAATATTTAAATAACAGTACACAGACAAGGGGTAGATTACAGCAGATGTTGCCAATAATAATGTACACAAATGCAGATATGGACAAATTAGAAAATACTGTATGTATATATTGTGTTTCTTTTTTCCTAGACGGCATGTTGGTCGTGCAATGTATGTACCAATCTAGCGATGGAGTATTTGCACACACACACACACACACACACACACACACACACCACACACACACACACACACACACACACACACACACCACACACACACACACTGCATGAGACCAAAATCATCTACAACGAACTGCTTGTGATCACTAACATTTAACAACAAAGACTACAAGATAAAATCGGTGTCTGAGGAATCTCCCCGTTTTTGTGTGTGTCAGGAGGGCCGGTGGCACATGTGGATAAACGTGTGTGACGACAGTAGCACGATTGCGTGTTCATGGATACTTCCTTCCTGTCTTATCTGGTTTCCAGCAGTGCAGAGTTGGACTTCCTGCTTTTGGAGGTAGGTTGCTTTGAAGATGTATACTGCCCCCTAGAGGATTGTGAATTCTGTCTTGGCTAACAAACATCTCAAACACTGGGCTAACCTTTTCTCATTTACCAAACACCCCTTCGGATTGATACACTGGAAGCACGGAAGCTCTCAAATGGTGGAAAAATACCCGTGATCAGAAAGTGGCTAACAACCAACATTTTAATAACATATAAAAATTGTAAATGTGAGCAAAACCTTTGCCTGTTATTAGCCTGTGTGCATTGACAGAGATTACAGGATCACTGTTGGACCATCTCCTAAAAATCTGGACAGTTTTGGTTGTCTATGTTTGGGCAGTGTGGTCCACATCACTGAGGTCCCCAGTTTAAGGCCACCTGTGCAGCATTCCCCCATCTAGATATGCATTAGGAAAGGCATTTTGACACAAGATGTGGCAAATCAACATGTGGATCCATTCGCCCTATTGACGTATCCCATAATCCCTTGTGTGCCAGAGGGTCGCTGCAGTCAAACAACATATAGAGAATCCACATGATGACAATTGTAAATGAATATTATACTACAAAAATGTATTTTTATGCTTTTCATCACGTTAATAAGAGACTGCTGCATGATACCCTGAAAACTTGCTAAACAATTCTAACAATAATCCGTGTCTGCTACGTTTAATCTGCGTGGAATTTAATAAACGCAAAACCAAATGTCAGGCATATTTTATATATATATATATATATATATATCTATATATATATATATATATATATATATATATATATATATATATTAGTCTGGAACAAAAAGAGGACAAACAGTGTTTTAAAGAACAATAATCAAGACTTTAAAGAGCAAACTTCACTTTCCCCAGAACGACATGATCCGGGACGAGCGTAGCTCACAGCAGCTCCCATTGAAAATAACGGAGAGATAGCCTGTGATTATCACGTTTACATAAAACAAACGCAATAACATCTATAAACCCAGAAAATATTCATGAGAGTTTTAGGCACAATATAAAAATAGTTTTATGTTGCGATGTTAATGCTGTTGTCCGTGTGCAACGGTTAAGTGCAGCCCGATCAGAGCATCTCAATGCAGTTGTCAATGTTACTGAGATCTCCAAGATTTTGCGGGATTTGAAACGTCAACAGGGCAAATATCACTTCCACTGTGGTGACACTGAGCAAAAAGGAAGAAGCCCAAAAATCAGTTTGCATGCCATTTCAGTGCCTTATGCAAAGTACTCGGAATCACTGTTGTACCTGAAAGGTGCTTGACTTCCTCCTTCAGCAGCACCACGTGAAGACAGCTTGGCTAAGGTAAGTGGCTGTCATTTAAAAAATTCTGTACATTTAGTGAGGTAAATGTGTGTGTTTACCTCCACAGGGACACTCTCTGCTCCCAGACACTTGTAATGACATTTTTGCCTGTTCAGTGGCAACATGTGGTTTAGGAAATGTGTCCTTTAGCTTGCCCTAGCAATACATTAATTAGCTGGTTAGATTATGGTGGTGTTACATTCTGAAATCAATTAGACGCAGTTAATTTTGCTTTTATCCATAGTCAAAACATTATCCCCAAAATGTTAAAAATAAAGCCCAGATTGAAAAAATCCTAGAGTTCCCTTTTAATGTCTTGACTAGGATCATGTTTACACACTATTTAGCAAAGTCCTATTGCATATGATCAGTCACTACATTATAGAATTTTTCTAATATTAAATGATGGATTGTTTTAGCTTGGTTAGTTGTATCTTGATTACTGAAAGGTTGGGATTGATTCAGGTGCTGTTGATCAGATCACACTGACAGAATGTTTGGCTCTTACTGTCATGTGCTGTTGTTTTTAATGGGGAAACAGAGTATCACTATTATGCATCTATCAAGATAGATATTCAAAAATGTGGCAAAACAGATTGTGCTCAAAGTCCAACCTTGCAAGTAACCAAGAAGGGCTGCTATAGGATTAAATATAACACAATGCTAAAATACCCTCAGCCGTATGAGCATTGTATTCTTTATAGTTTGCAGTTGTTTAATTAATTATTAAGATCCTATTGTCTTACGTACAATTTGTACATGTTCAGTAAAGATGCTCTATCAATCAAAAACAATATTTAGGTTTATTTGCATCTGCGTGTACATGAGCTTTTGAGAAGAGCTGAAGTTGTGCAAATCAAGTAATATTTGTAGATCACCCTCTGTGCATTGAGACACATTTAACTCCATAGAAGGTTAGCAAAAGTTAGCATGCACACTAATATCTGCAAAATGTCTTGTAAATGACTCCAGAGGTGTTATCAGATTACAGTGTTTTCAGTTTTAGAAATGTTTATTTCTCACTAGTTTTTACATAATATGAAAAAGGTGTTATTTCTAGCCAAAAACAATGTGAAGTTAGTAGGTAGTGAAAGCAGGAAGTGACGTCACCATGCTAACGTTCATTAAGGTTTTAGCAGGTTACATAAACAGCGTTTGCAGTTTTACAAGTGTTTATTTCTTGCTAACTTTTACGTAATATATGATAAAGGCGTTAAATATTTAGCCAAAAACAAAGCAAAGTTAGCAGCTAGCGACACCAGGAAGTGACGTCACCATGCTAATGTCCGTGTGATTATTCCATAAAAATAGGAATGGAATGTGACTTTTTAATCTCTTAAAATACATCAAGGTTAGCCATCTTTGAACTTGTCCAAGAAGGTCTGTGTCCCAAGAATGTTTCCTGTGAATGTGAAAACTCTGGGAGTAATAGGACTAGACTTACGCTGAACACAGACATACAAATAGATGGGCGAAAAGCCTTCACAATACCTGATGGCCATATTTGATAAATAAATGGAATCGTTTTGACTGTGTTGAATGTTTCATCTACAAAGTAATGGTCAAACAATATCGACGTCCATTGGATTCTATGACATGTGACATATGTTACATCATAATGTGATAATGAAGCATCACACATGGCACAAACTATTCCTTTTTAAAACCCTATTAACTCAACCAATAATTTGCATCACTTTTTACCAGAATTGGAGCAACTTTAACTTTTGATCCTTGTATAGACTGAAACTGACCTTTGTCACCATTCTTGCTGTTTTTACCCCATAACATTTTGTCATAGATGGTCCAAACTCAACCCAGTCTCACAGTTTTTTTTTTTTTTTGTCCTCCCATCACGAAATGATTCAAATTTTCGTGACTGTTTTTTTTTAACTCATAACTAACCCTAGTCCTTCCCCCAACCCTAACCATAACCACCTACCCCCCCGCTTCACTTTTAATTTTGTGCAGCCGTCACAGAATGTATTAGAATGAATTGTGTTCCCGTTACAAAAATGTGGCAGTTTTCGTGACAATATCACAAACCAATAGATTAATGGATATTTCGTGTTGCTGAATCACGACATGTTGTGCGATATGATAGGTCAAACTATATCTTTTTGGAATCTTCATGTTCAGAGAAATAATGTGGCATGATTCAATATGATTGGAGCATTTTTAAAATTTGACCCCTACCTGGCCACCTATTGAAAATTCAAGTGGCCAGTCAGTTTTTTCAAAAAAGTAATGTGTATTTGTGCCAGATTTGGTGCTTGTGTCACCATTTGAAGGATTCCTCTGTACGTATTCTGTTATCTGCTGCACTAAAGCATTTCTGATAAACTACATATGGCTTCTCAACCACTGAAAATAAGAATACTGTATGCACTGAAATACAAGCATAATTAATGTGACAGAAACAATAACAGTAGCTCAAGTGTGTAACAGATTGTCAGTAATGATCAGGCGTGAGCGGTTTCAGGGTTCGGTCAGTGTAGCGTTCAGATTAATGCGCTGTTTGCTGTGTCAAATCCACAGCAGACAATAACGCACCAAGTGTTTGTGATGTGAGATGACTTGCCAGCGACAGCATCCATTACGATGATTACTCCGTGTGCACGCAGCAGCCAAACTATAAAGGAGATCACGGAAAGGTCATGCCATGATTGAAGGAGGGCATGATATTGTGCGATGAAATACGCAGTGTCAGAACAGACACAAGAAAACAAATATCTATATTTAGCTGACTGACGCTTTTACGATGACAGATGCTGCACCGAGTGAGTCAGCCCTCAATCCAAACGAAAGGAGGAGGAATAAGAAACTAAGAAGAAAGGGGAGGAAAGAAATTCCAGATGTCAACAGTAAAGTTTGTTCAGCTCCGGTTTGTGGCCACTGGAGCTTTGTGTACCTGCTCCTGGTAAAGCCATTACCTCTGTGCCGCACAACAAAGCCAGAGAATTGTCGGAAGGTCTTCAATCAAGATCTACAACATTGTCCCGCAGTGCCGCTGCTGCTCTTTGCCAAACTGCCTCTGCCTCCGCCTCTCACTTTCTTAAGAGCGTATTGTTCATTTGCGAGGGCCAAAGTGTGGAAGAAGATCAAATTGTGTTTCCTGATGTGATGTCGTGTTTTGGGAGGAAGTGCTTCTGTTAATAGTGTCCCATTGGAGTCGCTCTTCTTTTCCAGGATCCCCCCCAACAAGAGCCCATTTCCACCAAAGCAACCCATGGGGCATTTTAGGGGGTTTGACATGTGCCAATGTGCACCACAGGGAGTACCCCAAAAGGTGATTTTTAGGCCTTTTTCTGGGACGGGTAAGTCCCGACCAAAGGGTCGGTACTTCTGACCGGCCCTGAAAAACCACTAAGCATGGCTCAATGCGGATTGGTTGTTAACTCACGCAGGAAAAGATCACAAGAAGCAACGAGTGCCAAGACGCACTAGCGAAATGAGAGCAAGACCAGAAGAACTGAAATGTCGGCCAAAACTGTTGCAAACTTATTATGTGACTGTATGCGTAGCTGTGTTAGCCTGGTGGGTTTTCACCACAAAGGGTGAGAGGCCAATTTCTGATTGGCTGTCCCTGGTGCTTCCCAGCATCACTCGTGCAAGTTGGGGGAAGCCCCACATGATCTGATATTGCTACCAGATGTACTTCATGGCTATGGGAAAAAATGTACAATTTCTTCCATTCAAGTTAAGAAATTAGAATTTTTTTTCCCAGATAGCGCAAATTTCAGTCATATTGACAATCTCATATTATGAATCCCATTTTTTAATGCTAAGGAATAAAATTATACTGGTGCCAAAGAAATTCTTTTTATGACATTAAATCTTAAACAGCCCAGATGTGGTACACATTTAAGTGCACCAAGCATAAATTGGTTTAAAATGCTTTCAAAAGACTGGAAGCCTTCTAAACTGATTTTAGCCAGATTTTAGATTAGCTGAACTGATTTTAAATGATTTAGTATAAAGTTATTAGGGCAAAGACAATCTGATAAGTCTCAAAGATATTGGCCTCTTTAGCCTGTTTTTAAATTACTCTAAACAATCATAAAATTACTTAATTTGAGCAAAGGCAATCTGATTTTAAACTGTTCATTACTAATCTTGGTTGTAAATTGACTTAAACAGGTTTCAAACCAATTTAAACTAGATATTAGCCTACCATCTGGCCTGCTTTTAAATGAGTTTAAAGCGATGGTAAAATGATTACATTTGGTTAAACAAAAGCAAAATTAAACAGTTCCACACTAAAAGCTTAACTTGCTTTTAGGTTCTTTAAACAAGTACCAAATCAAGTTCAGACAGATATTACCAGATGTGAGCTGGTTCAAATTCACATGAATCAATGATTTCAACTGGGCAAAGACATTCAGATTTTAAGATGTTTTACAGCGGTCTTGCTTTTAAATGGCATTAAATGGGTTAAGCCAGATAGCCTGTTTAGCATATTTTTCAATTACTTTAAATCAATCTTAAAAATACAATCTGATTTTAATCTATTCTACACTAACTGGGCTTTTAAGTTGCTTTCAGTAGGTCTTGAACCAAATTAAGCTGGTTATTAGCCTATTTCACCTGCTTTAAAATGGTTAAACCAATCAAAATGATGATTTGAGCAAAGAGCATCTAACTTTAAACTGTTCTACACCAATTATGTTTTTAAGTTAGTTTCAGTAGATTTTGAAACAATTTAAGCAAGATATTAGCCTATCTGTCCTGCTTTTTAATGGACTTTAATGATTGGTTCATTTGGAAAAGAATGTCTGGTTTTAAAGTGTTCAAGACTGACCTTGCTTTAATGTTGCTTAAAATAGGTTTCAAACCATTTAAGTCATGTATTACACTATTTGATCAGCTTTTAAAACTTCTTTAAACCAATCCTAAAATTATTTAATTTGGGCAAAGAACATCAGATTTTAAACTCTTCTACACCAGTTATGCTTTTAAGTTGCTTTAAGGACATTTCAAACCAATTTAAGACAATTAGTGTATTTATCCTGCTTTTTAATTACTTTTAAAATTACTACAATGAATAGCCAAATTAATTTGGGCAAATAAACATCTTATTTTAAAATGTTCTACACTAAAATTGCTGTGAATTTGTTTTAAAACTATTGAACCAGTTCAAACCAGTTTTGAACTGGCGCAAAACTGCTTTAACACAATGGAAACTGGATTTCATAAAAATTCTAGTTTTGACAGCTTGCGAAAAAGAAGAGCATCTTTGGATTACAATGAAAATATTTCTTGTTATAAATGATGAATTGATTATTTGCAAAAAAAGCTTTCAGATTAATCAATAAGAAAAACAGAATTACGTTACTGCTCAAATTTATTCACATTTACACAAAGCATGAAAACAAACACAATTTTGCCTCTCTTTTATATAAAACTATCCTCATAATTTATTTATCCTGTTATTATTTCTCAAATTTGAAATTAATTATGGTTAAATTATATAAGTCGTGTTTTTATCAGTTAATTCACCTCTTGTATGATTTGAATTATCTCCTATTGCTTTTATGAGGAGCCGAAAGTAAAATTTCTATAAACGTTTTTACAAAACAATAAAAGACCTCTGCAACCAACTTAGCAAAACTTCAAAGAATGTCTAGTGGGAGGTCTGTCATGTAATAAACACCAAATTATTGGCTTTGAAACAACCACCATGTGCTGCTCCTCTTCACCTGTTCCACTGTGTGTCTGTACGTGTGTTTTAGCTGCATTTATGGCCTCATTGCACAATTTGTTTGAAGAAAAATGTGTAAAAACATGATTAATTTGTTAATTTGTGTGCGTGTGTGTGTGTGGGTGGACATATCAGCACAGGCCAGGGGCCACCAGACGAGCCACAGAGGGGCCGAGTTAAGAGAGGAATGCGGCGGAACGTCATTAAAACCTCCAACAAAAGAACAAAGGTGTGGATGTGTCTACGTCCGAGAGCGTTTTGGTGCGACAGGAGCTGACCTATGACCTCTCGGATCGTCCGTCCATGTGATTTGTCAGATTGGCAAAATTCAGCAGAGTAAATGCAATTTACAGCTACTTGATGGAAGTGTTTTTAAAAGGAGTGAGTGTGGGTATGATTCGTGCACTGGTAGCAACGCTTGCAGCTGATGTCATCTCCAGAAAATGGTTCTAATTTGTCAAAGTGAAAAGTTTTGCTCACTGCTTGCCAGAGCAACGTTCCAGACTGGGAAACGGGCTGCAGTACCTGGTCCAGATGTGACGGAGCAGACTAGGACGCATGTGTTTGCACAGCTTGAGTATGTGCACACCCACGTGTGTATGTGTGTGTGTGTGTGTGTGTGCACCAAAATGCCAAACAGCCTGTGCTATCTGGTGTGTAATTGTCATTCCCATGTCACTGGTGGTGCTGTGCCTTCAGTGCGTCAGCAGCATCCGGCCGTGTTGGATCTGGAAGTGTGTCAGGCAGGTTTGGGGAGCTGAACACCTGGCAGCAGGGCCCCGACTGGCACTCACTAAACGGGCCCCCAATAAATATCCTCTGCAGCCAGAGGCTGTAAACTTGTGGGAAAAAGTCCCAGAGACAAACAGAATTTGGTGTGGTTTTTTTTTGTTTTTTTTGTTTTTTTTTTGGGGGGGGGGGGGGGGTGCACAGTGCAAAGATAATTTGTCCTAATCAAGGCTGAAATAAGACAGCTATAAATTAGCAATTGTTTGAAAGCAAACTCCCCGGGTGTAAATTACACACTATGTGACTGATCACATCATTTGGGCGTGTAAATGTAGAAGCCAAAACGTCACAGCAAATTAAGGCGTTTTGTTGTATTAGTGAGGCAGACTTTTTAGGCTTTTTTTTTTCATCAAAAACGGAATAATTCTGAAAAGCTATTTTTCTTTCCAAAGTAATAATGAGAACTGTTTCTTGCGTGTCTGCTGAAAAGTGACAAACTGTGACACTGTAAAACCAAACACTAAAATTTAGTCAAATCAACTCATCTTTTCAGCTTTAAGCTCATTGGTGTTTGTGTATAAACGCGGTTTTCAACATTTCTCTACATTATTATGACAGTAAAAGACTACATTTGAAGTTTCGAACAGGTAATTTTTTGAAATCCCAAATTACAGAGCAATAACCTGCATTTAAATTACTTTAAAGCAATTGAAAAACTGGATAAAGATTTTGAACTGTTCAACATTAATCTTGCTTTTATGTAGCGTTAAAAACATTTTGAACCATCTGAGCCAATTATTGGCCTATCTGAATTGTTTTCAAATGACATTAAAGCAATCCTAAAATCATTGCATTTGGATAAAGACAAGTTAAATTTAACAATTCCACACTAAAAGCCTTAACATGCTTTTATAATGTTCTTGAATTTGGTTTTCAACCAAGTTAAACTAGATATTAGAATATTTGAACTGGTTTAAAGCAATTTATCTATCAATATAATGGCTGATTTTCTACAAAGATAATGCGATTTTAAGTACAGCTGTTTATAAATGTCTTTAAATAGGTTTCAAACCATTTACAACCAGATATTAGCCCATTTGATCTGATTTTAAATTACTGATCAATCATAAAATCACTAGATTTTGTCAAAAACAATCTGATTTATTAACTGTTTGATACTAATCACACTTCCAGGTTGCTTTAAATGAGTTTTGAACCAATTTGAACCAGATAACAGACCTCTTTTTAAGTGATTTTAACAAACAATAAAACTACAACAGCTGATTTTAAAGTGTTCAACAATAATCTTGCTTTTTAAAGTTCTTTGAAATGTGTCTGTTTTAGTGATGAAAGTTGAATTTCAAAGAAAGTTTTTAGATCAAGTCATAAAAACTTGATAAACTTGTTGGTTTGCAGCCCAAACAACAAATGGGAATAATAATCAATAAATAATGAAATGATCAAGATGACATACTTGGTAAAACAATGGAACCACTGATCCAAAATAATCAATAATTAAAGACAGTCACAACAGGTGTTTATGATTGTTTAGTTACTAGAATGCTTATCAGATTTTAATGTAAATCATTTGATATTTCAAAAGGGTTTTTTTTTTCCCAAGTGTTTTATGTAGCACTGTATATGTTATTTATTAAAAAATATAACTGAAGAGCTCAAACCCTTTATAAATGCTACTACTACTACTACTACTACTACTATTATTAATAACAAAATATAAACACACTTCTTATCAATGGAAATTAATTGTGAAACTTTGGCTGAAAGTCACCGTACAGTTGGCGTGATTTTGTTGCGTGTCGCCATAGACAGAAACAGTCTGTAGAGTAGCCTGTCTATATTGTGATTGCCTTCAGGACATTTTCCTAATATATGCTATTCTACTCGTCGATATAAGAGCGAGCGGCTGCTTTCTGAAACCAAAAGCTGATGTAGTGGTCAGACATGTTGCATGCACTCAGTGGGAGATTGTGTTACGGCTTAACGACAGGAAAATGTCAATGGATAAGAATGTAAAACGTGGGCTCGGAGGCAAGTGATTTTACCAGACGTGGTCTGGCATGTTTTCACCAAAGTGAAGTGGAGGTTACAAGAAGGTAAAAAAAAGGTGGGGGTGCCGCCCCCCGCCCACCCCTCTCCAAACGCTTCAATTAGTGACTGCTGCAGAGATTGGTCAAGAAGCATTTCCAAATAATTATTCACGCTTTTTATCATCAGATATGGTCGGTTACATTTGACAGACGCTCGCTGCCTCCAACTGTGCACGTGATCTGATCCAGAATCAGCCCAACACCAACAGGATCTCAACACATTGATCTAATTATCACATAAATATTTATTTGATTAACTTATTTAACCTCTAAAGGGGTTTTACTTGAAGCTACATGTATAAATTGGACAAATTAATAGATCTAAATGTGTGAAAGTCAGTTTTGATGGATTACTCAAAGTGCCGGACTTTTATTCTAACTTCTTTATGCTTTAACAAACAAAATAAAGTCATCATGTCAGTGCTGTGCAAAGGTTTTAGGCATCCAAAATTTTTTGTCAAATTTTTGTTGTGTTCAGCAGAAAATCTTAATTTGAAATAATAAGCATTCCCATGACAGAAAAAAACTAAATGTGAGCTGCGTGTTGATGATGTAGTTACAAACCTCATTTCAGCTAAATTTTTACAGCTACTGATGATCACAGATTAATAAAATCATTGTATAAATTTGAGTCCAGCTGCAAAAAAATTAAAGGTTTTAGCCACTTTATTATGCAAGAAAACCTTTGCACAGGTTAAATATAAGTTCTTGATATAATGTTATAATTATATATACACTGAAAAAAAACTGGATGAACTCAATTAAATTGTGGACATGATTTTCATGTATATTAAGACACTCGTTGGTAGTATCAAGAAAATTTCTTCTTTTCTATTTGCCTCACTGCCTATTTTTCCTTTTCTGATTGTTTTAGAAATTTATAAAAATAATGAAGTCCAAATATCTAAGCATTTGTTTTCTTGTAAAACCCTTTAAAGCACTTGTGGCACCCCCTAAAATACCTTCACCACCACTAAAACCATGATGTAATTTTTGTTTTCAGCCAGCATCTTGAATGTAACCTTTACTGTTAATAACACAATGGCCCGTTTCCAAAGGATACAAGGGTGCAATGAAAAGTACACGTGTCATCAATCATTTCTACATTTTGAACGTTCTTGAACAATAAGAGGATGCAACTGCTGGTGTAAGTTTGTGTCTTGAACACAAAAGTCTTGTCACCTATTCACCTTTCACATAGCAATCTGTTTAATCAGTGTTATGGAAATGAAAAGGAATTTGTGCCCCTGCCTGTAATATATATATGTGTGTGTGTGTGTGTGTGTGTGTGTGTGTGTGTGTGTGTGTGTGTGTGTGTGGTGTGTGTGTGTGTGTGTGTGTGTGTGTGTGAGATGAAGTACCACAAATTTTCATGACGTTTTCCCCATTTTTTTTTTTTTTTTTTTTGGAGGGGGGGGCGGTTGGCACATCTTTTCCTTTTAATAAAATATTGGTGCAGAAAGTCATAGGTTTAGCAGGGGTGGTGGCCAAGTGGTTAATGCGCTTGGTTTCAGTGCAGAAGGCTCTGGGGTTCAAATCCGACCCCTGCCACATGTCTCCATGTAATGTGGAGTTGCGTCAGGAAGGGCATCCGGCGTAAAACCTGTGCCAATTCAACATGCAGATCCACCTTGGATTTGCTGTGGTGACCCCGAGTGCAAACAAGGGAGCAGCCGAAGGGACTTACAAGTCATAGGTTCAAGCCTCAGTGACTTCCAAATGTTGTTTTCCCCAGCAATAAATGCGGATGCAGTTTGAAAGAATTGTGGGAAGTTTAAGGTGGCGAGGAGAGATGGCACTGCCACCACAAACAGTGGACCTCTAACATGTGCTGGCCCTGATGGCCACCAGGCTCTGGGACAACTTTATTTGACCATATTTACAGAGTTTTTGTTCTTGGGTAAATTGCAAAATGTTTCACCACTTTCTACAAGAACATACTCGATTGGAGAACAGAAAAGGTCTATGTTGCTTCCTGTGACGTCCCACCTGTCACTGACTCACCTGTCACATCCTCTTCCTCTTACTGGAGCTCTTCTTGTCAGAGTCGGGCCGATGCCACACTCTGAGGTGAGTACTCTCCTTCCAGACACCCTGGCACGGCCCCTGGTAGCCTTTCTCCACCTACACTGTCCAGATCTGGCACTACACTCACCCCTCCGCCGCCCCCACCCCCTACTGCCGTTGGGGCGACCGGTGGGCAGACTTCGGTTGCTCTTGCCCGAGCCTCACAAGGGTTGAACTGCCAGTCAGGTCTCTGTAGCCCCCCGGCGAAGCGTGGCTCTCTTGGTACAGTCCTGTCGGCGCGGGGGTAGGCCGCGTGCGAGCAGTCGGGACCAGGCAGGAGCTGGAGAAATCCGTGTAGGCTAGGAACTCGGGCTTTGGTGGAGGGAGAAAGGGGCCTGCTGGTAGGGCGACTGCAGGTGGCTCCCGGGATGCCTGAGTGAGGGTTCCTCATGCACCCCCAGATGGGGCTGCTGGGATGCGCGCTCCGCATGCAGCTGCTTGCCGGTTGATCCATAGTGATGCAAAAAACACTTAACGTTGCAAGTCTTTTTGCTTTTTCTCTTCTGGAAAAGTCTCGTCAGAAATAAAATAACCTATTTTTGTCTACTGAGAACCATCCAGCTGCAGTCACTACATGCACATCATCGTCTCACTGCATCCACTGCTGTCGACTCTTCCACAGAACGTGAGGATAGACGCCTTCCGGTGTTTCTCTCTCTCTCTCTCCCCCTCTCTCTCTCTCTCGCTCTCTCTCCTCTCTGGAGTGTCTGACGTCCTTTCCAGCCTCTGGTCTTCACACTCTCATGGACTTTCCCCTCTCGCCTCGTGTTCACTCACCTTCCTTCCCTGACTGATCTGGCCGGCTTGTGGCTTGATGGAACTGCATGACTCCCCTCCTCAGCTGGCTGTTTTCACAACTTCTTCTAAGGCATTCTTGACAAGTGAGCCCTCCTCCTTTTTAAAAGTATAGGTGGGAAAGAGTGGCAAGTTTATGGAGTGTAACGTGAGATCGCAGAGGAGGAGCCCTGCAGACCACATGTTGGTAGTACCCTCCAACCAACCCTTCCTCATCAACTATTAATCACGGGGGGAAATTTTATATGCACATCTAATGGGCTTTCCAGACGCTCGGCTTTTTAAAGGGACATTGTCTGTAAAGTGTAAGAGTGATAACCCACCCACTTGGGAGCTGGGGACCCTGACTTATTGCAACTCTTTAGCACTTTCTGACACCCAATTTAGTTGCCTTATTTTTGACACCCTTTAGAAGAAATCATCCATAACCTTTTCCCTCTGCACCCTTGATCCCTGCACGTCTTCTCCAATCTGAAATGTCGTTCTTTTTCAGTTTTTATGACTGCAAGAATACTACACCCAAATCCACCTGACTCTCTTTAAAGTTTGAGGTGATAGCAGGACTGGATTTGATATCGGATACGCCGGCTCTAGCACCTCTAGGGATTTCCTCACTTTAGTGAAACGCAATATAAAATTTCAGGGCAATATTTCAAAAATACAAGCCAACGTTTTCTCTTGACAAACACTGCAACTGAGGAAATATGTATGATGTGCCATTTTAATCCTATAATGCGGCACTGTTTTTCTGCATAAAATTCTTATGGGAATTAAGCCACAGTAGTAATTGTGCATGACAGCAATCACATGTAGATGAACCGCATTTGGACGACTACGGGTGCAATTATTCAATTTTCTGATTTCTGATTTTTAATACAGACTAGTCACGATAGAAGCCACTTCCCTATGACATAATGTCTCTAATACTATTAAAAGCTTCTGGCTAAACCAGCTTGTAGAGTCAGTTTCAGCATATCCGTTACCCAATACACCAAAGTGAACCACATTTTACAGAAATCCACTGTTTTCATCATTCTCTTCATATTTGTGAAGTGAGATTTTTCCTTCATCCTGTGTTCTCACTCTGCGCTGTAGGCTTACTGTGAGGCAGTATTATTTTATTTAACAGTTGTAAAAATCCAAGTTTAAATAAGTGAAACAACATAACATTTGATGCAGCATCAACAGAAGTTACAAGTTGTACTGCTACTATCAGATAAATCAGATTAGATTAGAATAGATAGAACTTTATTGATCCATTGAAAAGATTCCCTCAGGGAAATTGAGGTTCCAGCAGCATTGTATAGCAGCACACAATGTAAGAATCAAATCAGATCAAATCAATTTTATTTATATAGCACCAAATCACAACAACAGTTGCCCCAAGAAGCACACAGAGCATCAAAAGTGAAAGTAAAAAAAGAAACCGTTTGCAAATATAAATACACAATATAATACCAGACATACTGGTTTACTGGCTACTACTGTTCCTCTCATTCCCTGCCTCTGTCTTCCCGTTACTCCACCGCATGTCATTTCATGTAGTAAATTCTATAAAATTCTGCCCTTGACAAATAGAAATTATTTCAAAATGAGAATATTTGCAGTCATTTGCAAGACAAGACTGGATGTAGTTAGAATTTGGCATGGAAAGTAATAGGTGTCTGTTAGTACTTGATTGGCTCCACACCTGAATGAGCTAATCAGCTTTTGGCAGAGCTGAGAGACAAAATGTGCAGGTTGAGGTTGAGAACCACTGTCCTAGCACATAAACCAAGATGTTTATGGTCCAGTATTTCCATCATTTTCTTGTTATTTAATTTGTTTGTTTGTGGAGTTAGTACTTCTACCAGCTGTTGGTAGCGTGATGATATTGGTCCACTTAAATCCACAACTGCTAAGGAAGTAAGATGGTCATAATTTTTAATGCCCTCACCCAAGCCACACATTATGAAAACCACCACCCAGTCCTGACAAAATATGATTTAATAAAACATCCAAACCAAGGTTAGCCTGTTAGCTGTTAGTTCCATGGAGGCATGTTTCAGGCCGCAGTTGTCTGTCCTGCCCAGGTCATGCAGGATCTTACTTACTTACTTACACTCTATCACTTTACCCACTCATGGGCTGGCCAACACATAGGTGGAATACTGCCAACATGGCAACACCCACAGCAGGACTTTTTGAGCTTTAAATCAGCTCTTCTGGCTCTCTTCAGAAAACCTATGGGTTACATCATGGAGCGTTTGTCCACTATATATACACACCATCTCCTCCTATGGAGGAGGTCTCCCAGTGAATCTATATCCATGGGACCTGTGCTAGACACCATACAGATCCTTTGTACATGACCTTACATTACCCAAGAGCCTTTGCGCTGCATCATTGAGGCCTCTTACATTAGTTTGCATCCATAACATCACACAGCCGACATGGGTTTGCATTCCTCATGATGGGAATTTGTTAATATTCTGGCAGGGCTGGACTGCCATGGCCCCTGTGGATCACTGTTCCGCCCAGAAATTGACAAAGGGATGTTGAGAGATGACTCGAAGTGTTTTCTGCTGAGCTGGGACACAAGCTATGGAAAGAAGGAACCCCACAAATATTCACTGACAACTTTTTTTCATCACAAAGGAAAGCTCATTGGTCAATAAAAAGGAAGAGCTGGAACTTTCCATATCTAAAACATAGAGTACTGCTGCATTATGATCACATAAATGTTGCTTGACTAAACAATTCTGAAAGGATAACAGACTGCAGCTCTCTGCTAGGAACAAGGGCTCCAGTAACAACTAATGGACAAATGCAAATATCATTGATAACCACTGCTCTCCATTGTTGGATTATTTATCAATAAGCTGCTGATCCTTCAGTATGCCCTGAGAATAATTCCTCGTTTGCTTGTTCCTGGTCTGTGACCACACCAGGTAGTTAAAACAAAATAGCTGTATTGTGTATCACATCACATGAAAGTAGCCAAGTAGAGCACAATTAAATCCCCATTTTCATTTGCGAGTGTGCAGTCTAGTTACTGCAATGGTTTGGGAACATCCCACTAAAAAGAACAATTTTACTCTCATCAGTCCACAAAATATTCCTCCATTTCTCTGCACGTCTTTATTAACAGAGGGACTTTGTGGGGGATTCTTGCAAATAAATTAGCTTCACACAGGCGTCTTCTAACTGTCACAGCACTTACAGGTAACTCCAGACTGTCTTTGATCATCCTGGAGCTGATCAATGGGTGAGCCTTTGCCATTCTGGTTATTCTTCTATCCATTTTGATGGTTGTTTTCCATTTTCTTCCACGCATCTCTGGTTTTTCTGTCCATTTTAAGCATTGGAGATCATTGTAGATGAACAGCCTATATTTTTTGCACCTGCGTATAAGTTTTCCCCTCTCCAATCAACTTTTTAATCAAACTACGCTGTTCTTCTGAACACTGTCTTGAATGTCCCATTTCCCTCAGGCATTCAAAGAGAAAATCATGTTCAACAGGTGCTGGCTTCATCCTTAAATAGGGGACACCTGATTCACACCTGTTTGTTCCACAAAATTGACAAACTCACTGACTGAATGCCACACTACTATTATTGTGAACACCCCCTTTTTTACTTTTTTTTTTTTACTAATAGCCCAATTTCATAGCCTTAAGAGTGTGCATATCATGAATGCTTGGTCTTGTTGGATTTGTGAGAATCTACTGAATCTACTGGTACCTTGTTTCCCATGTAACAATAAGAAATACACTCAAAACCTGGATTAATCTTTTTAGTCACATAGCACTACTATTATTCTGAACACTGCTGTAAATGCAGTCCATTTGCCATTTACAATATTCTGTAATTAGGACATTGGCATTTAATTCAAATGGCAATTATCCAACCTTCACAGGTGACTGTGAATTGCGATATTTGGCTTAATTTGGAGTAAATACAGACTTGTGAACCCTTCCCCAATGGTTTGACTAGCCCACTGCAATGGCAGACTGGAACTAGGCCAAGAAGGATCATGGGAAATCTGTAACATCAATGGAAATGATGAAGGCTAACCAGATATACATTAACAGCATTGGATAGGTTGGTGGCTAGTTAGCATGTAGCTGGCTTCAAAACAATGAGCTGTATTTTTAGTGAATGGCGGTATGTCATATTGGCAATGTTATACTACTTCCCAGTTAGTGTTTTGCCGAAGATAATAACTCAAATTTGATGATTAAGTAGCTCCAAATGCATAACACCAGGATGTTGCTTTAGCTAACATCTGTGTTTAAATGCTGGTGGCTAATTGATTGTGTGACCACAGTGTTACATGTTGACAGTTAGGAAAAATGCACCCGTATGCTAGTTGGCTGCCATGGAACCCAGAGGATGAATTTCAAATTAGTTTGCTTCAGGAGTGGTCATAAAATTCACACCATGCACAAGAAAGAGTTACAGTGTGGTTTACCACTACATGGGAGCTAACCTACATGTATGGACAACTATATTCCCCTAAACCCTAACCTTCAACAGGTCAAGCTACATAAAAAAATGACACTTCTCCCTACCACGTATTGAGGCTTTTCAGGTTTCAAATCCCACAAACCTCTGAGAGCTCGCTGCGCTGCGAGATCTCAGTAACACTGAGAACTGCATTGAGACGCTCTGATCACGCTGCACTTAAACCGCTGCACACGGACAACCATTTACCAACCATTAACACCGCAACATAAAACTATTTTTATTGTGCCTAAAACTCTCGTGAATATAGTCTCTGGGTTTATAGATGTTGTTATTGCATTTGTTTTATGTAAGCGTGATAATCACAGGCTGTCTCTCCGTTATTTTCAGTGGGAGCTGCTGTGAGCTACTGCTCGCTTCCTGATCATGTCGTTCTGGGGGAAAGTGAAGTTTGCTCTTTAACATCTTGATTATTGTTCTTACAACACAGTTTGTCCTCTTTGTTCCAGACTAATATATATATAATATGTCTGAAATTCGGTTTGCTCTTATTAAATTCCACGCAGATTAAACTTAGCAGACAGAGATTATTTGTTATAATTGTTTTAGCAAGTTTCAGGGTATCAGCATGTAGTCTCTTATTAACGTGACAAAAAGCATAAAAAAATTACATTTTTGTAGTATAATATTCAGTTACAATTGTCATCATGTGGATTCTCTATGTTGTTTGATTGCAGCGACTCTCTGGCACGCAAGGGATTATTGTTGGTTTTCCTATTTGTGAAAACCCCAAATAGGAAAAAATAGACTCAGAATGCACTGTGCTGTCTACATCTATTTGGTAGTGAATAAATGGACTTTTGGCAGTGTTAATACAGTGACAGTTTTCGCTTAGCAGCACCTGGCTAATGCCTTATTTTGCAGTTAATTTTAGTGTTTGTTTATTGTTACATTGGCAAGTGTTATCTCCAAGTCTGTCATCATGAAGGAGCATGAAAATTTCAAACAGCGGAAAAAATTTCCCGCTCTAAGGGGTGTTCCCTGCAGTGGACAACTACACTGGGGTCAGTGAGTCTCGCGTAGAAAGCCGCACAAGCTTGTCTGATTTTGGAGAAGTGTGACCATGAAGACTTGGAGAGAAACCGCCAGCGGGTGAACAAATAGTACCGCTGTAGAGGTGGACACTATTTGTTTTTGCCTGAATTTTGAATTTTCCGAGGTTGGCTGACAAACATTTCATACTATTGACACACACACACACACACACACACACACACACACACACACACACACACATATATATAGATATATATATATATCCAGCAAATAATTTCCTTCAGGATAAATAAAGTTGATCTTATCTTAAAATGGTACTTTTAATGATTAGGATAAAAAGGGAGCCTAACACCATAAACAAAAAGAACACATGACAAAGAAAATTAGGTCTGGACCGAGTTATGGAGAAAAGAAATGAAGGAAGATAAAGTGAGCAACAGTAGGCAGAGTGTGTGAGGTCACTTCTAAAATCCTTTCCATTTACCCAGCGAATTGTTGAGCCATGAAGCATCCCCTGGCTTTTACTGGCAGTCTAAGCCTTGGCCGCACCGCGGGGAGCAGGGGTTACACTACATTTGTGGTCAGAGCAGGGGCCATCTGTGTGTCAATATAAATTAGAGCACATGTCTGCGAGCGTGACCGCTGGGAAAATATACGTGAGTGAGGGCATGTGAGCTCAGAGAAGACTGAGGGTGGTTTTTTCTGCATGTGGTATGTGAAAGGGAGAGTGAATAATATAAGAAACATCTCCTTCTGTATACGTTTCACACACTTGTATCACGCGATGCGTTTGTGTAGGAGAAATCCTGTTTGACAAACCTGTGGTGCATGTGAGCCAACACAGTCATCTACACCGTGGACTGCAGATAGATGAGCTGGACGCGAGTCACCCTACGGACAACCTGTCTCTGTCACTCTTAATGCTGTGTGTTTGTGGGCGTGAGGAACATTAAGAAGTGGAAAGAAATAACACATGCACATGTAGGTGTGTGTATGTTTGTGTTGCCATATGTATGCCCCCCCAGTTTTCATACGCACTTATGCATGAATGTGTGAGTGCTTTCATCTGCTTCATCTCAGTGAGACTAGGAGGATGCTCCATCAGTCTCTCGTGTCTGACAACACGACCCCCAGTGACCTCAAGTTCACCTGGGTCTCTGGTGACTATGGGAGTCCGTTATCTGCACTACTGTCCTGGGGATGAATAATGGAAGGAGGGATCAAGGGAAGTTGGGGACAGAAAGTGGGCAGAAGCTAAAGTAGGATTATAAATTAAGAAGCTTTTTTGGTTTGCTCCAGTGAGTTTGTTTATACCATCAAGGAGCTGTTTGTTTGCTTGCCGGTTCAAAGGATAACTCAAAAAGTATGGAAAAAGAACGGAATAGATTCAACTTTTGGGTGATCCCAAATATATTTTGGAACTGTCATCTAGAAGAATGTTTGGCACATACTGTACCAACATTTAACTCAAACAGTCACGAGAAGATGATGAAATTTGGTGAGCAGATGGAAAATGTCCTAGAAAAATAGGGATTTTATGTTGAATTTGATCTGGAACATATTTTGGATGGAGGATCCAGATGTTTTAAACATTCAGGAACATTTATTTCAACAAAAGTTTATTAAGAACAAACTCCGATAACATTGAGAAGTTGAAGAAACTCCAAGGAAATAATTTATGTACTTTTTTGAGTCAATCCAGCACAGGTTCAGGAATCGAGAGAATGTTTGAAATACAGCCCCATTTCCAATGAAGTTGGGACATTGTGTAAAATGTAAATAAAAACATAAAACAATAATTTGAAAATCCTCTTCAACATATATTCAATTGAATACACCACAAAGACAAGATATTTAATGTTCAAACTGATAAATTGTATTGTTTTGTGCAAATATTTGCTCATTTTGAAATGGGCGCCTGCAACATGTTTCAAAAAACTTGGGACGGGGCAACAAAAGACTGGGAAAGTTGATGAATGCTCAAAGAACAGCTAATTGGAAACAGGTGAGTGTCATGATTGGGTATAAAAGGAGCATCCCCAAAAGGCTCAGCCATTCACAAGCAAAGATGGGGTGAGGATCACCACTTATGAACAACTGCATGAAAAAAGTAGTCCAGCAGTTTAAGAACAATGTTTCTCAACGTTCAATTGCAAGGAATTTAGAGATTCCATCATCTACAGTCCATAATATAATCAGAAGTTTCAAAGAATCCGGAGAACTTTCTACATGTAAGCGGCAAGGCCGAAAACCAACATTGAATGCATGTGACCTTTGATCCCTCAGGCGGCACTGCATTAAAAACCAACATCATTGTGTAAAGGATCTTACCACGTGGGCTCAGGAACACTTCAGAAAACCATTGTCAGTTAACACAGTTTGTCGCTACATCTACAAGTGCAAGTTAAAACTCTACCATGCACAGCGAAAGCCATACATCAACAACATCCAGAAATGCTGCCGCCTTCTCTGGGCCCGAGCTCAGTTGAAATGGACAGACATAAAGTGGAAAAGTGTGTTGTGGTCTGCACATTTAAAATTGTTTTTGGAAATCATGGACGTCGTGTCCTCCAGACAAAAGATGAAAAAGACCATCCAGACTGTTACCAGTGCAAAGTTCAAAAGCCAGCAACTGTGATGGTATGGGGGTGTGTTAGTGCCCATGGCATGGGCAACTTACACATCTGTGATGGCACCATCAATGCTGAAAGGTACATCCAGGTTTTGGAGCAACACATGCTGCCATCCAAGCAACGTCTTTTTCAGAGACGTCCCTGCCTATTTCAGCAAGACAATGTCAAGCCACATTCTGCATGTGTTACAACAACAGCGTGGCTTCGTAGTAAAAGAGTGCGGGTACTAGACTGACCTGCCTGCAGCCCAGTCCTGTGCCCATTGAAAATGTGTGGCGCATTATGAAGCGCAAAATACGACAAGAGACCCCGGACTGTTGAACAACTGAAGTCATACATCAAGTAAGAATGGGAAAGAAATCCACCTACAAAGCTTCAACAATTAGTGTCCTCAGTTCCCAAACGCTTATTGAGTGTTGTTAGAAGGAAAGGTGATGTAACACAGTGGTAACATACCACTGTCCCAGCTTTTTTGAAACGTGTTTCAGGCATCCATTTCAAAATGAGCAAATACTTGCACAAAACAATAAAGTTTATAAGTTTGAACATTAAATATCTTGTCTTTGTGGTGTATTCAGTTGAATATAGGTTGAAGAGGATTGCAAATCATTGTATTCTGTTTTTATTACTTTTTACACAACGTCCCAACTTCATTGGAATTGGGTTGTATACTATCAACATTGATCTCAAAAAGTTATGAATGGATGTTGATGAATGTTATGAGCATGAACATAAATTCTTCTGAAACAAGGCTAAACAAGGTTTTTAAAATAACTTGGGTCAAAAAGGGAGTAGGGTGATAGGATCTTTGTTTTAATCTGAAAATCAAATCTGTGAATCTTTTGAATCTTTATGGTTTATTTTTCTGATGACTGTACCACTGAGATCTTATCTTGTGTCCATCAGCTGACAGTTGCCAACATACAAAACATCCCGCTGGTTTCATCTACTCTTGTTGACTTCTGTGCCTTTGACAAATTCCAACTCAACTCCTTGGTGTCTCAAAGTGTCTACAGAGTTCCTAGTAACACCCACAACTGCACAAAAGAAACAGAAAATTCCGTTTTCTGTGACAACATGAGGCTTTCATGTCTACTAATGGTAAGTCTTTGATGTTTTATTTTATATGCATCCAACGTTGCTTGTCAGGTCACCTAGTCCACATGCCTGACTACCAGCTATGCAAGGGTGTTTTCTATTCTGAACATAGTAATGGCAAATGAAGTCAAAGTGGACAGATGAAGTGCTGCAAGACAATCTGAAGCACCATCTAAAGGTTGTAAGATTGACCATCAAACATGGGAAGAATCTGCTACCTACTGTGTACTGTGGGCATAACACAGTAAGCACTGATGTCACAGGTGGAACACAGAAAAGTGTCATCTCCAAAGAGGCATGCTCGTTATGACCAGCAGCAACAGTGTGAACTACAGTCAGATGTTAATAGATTGCTGTACTGGAATTGTCATCATTGCAGAGGCATTGGACAACAACATCAAGTACACTCAAAAAACTGATGCAACTCAATTCAGTTATGTGCAGGATTTCGATCTAATAAATTTTGTAGCCCCAGCTCAAATAAAGCACATCCATGCAAGATAATTTAATTTAGTTGGGACTAATATATTTATTAGATGGAAATCCTGCCCATAACTTGAGTTCATCCAGTGAGTCATTTGTTTGTGTGATACACTGAAAAAAAACTGACTCATTGGATTGGATTCCATCTAATAAATATATGTAGTCCCATTATCTTGTATGGATGTGTCTTATTTGAGTTGGGGCTACATTTATTTATAAGATGGAAATGCTGTTCATCCAAAGAGCCATTTTTTGAGTGCATGTGCATCCACCACTTACACACCTGACTATTGCTTTGTGAATGGACAGATGTAGCAGACTAGGTCCATGACTGGCTTTGTAATATATAGTGTACTGGTACATGCGGACCACTAAAGTCTCTCATTCTGGTGATAGTGACTTTTTGTTATCCATAAAAATGTTTATATATACACATCAGATTTTTTTTTTCATGTTTATTGGAAGGTGAGACGTTTAGCTAAAAATAGAACATGAATTTTATTAGAAAAATGTTTGGGTGACATTGGCAAGCTTTGACACAGAGACCATCAAGTAAATCCGTTGATGATATCATATATGTAGAATAGGTTCAAAGGGATTCTGAAGCTTGTTTAAGTTTACTTCCACTTCAAATCAATCACTCAAAGGTTTTATTGCAATTTTTTTTGCCCAAACCTGTCAAATCCAGTAGATATCAAGCAAAATCAACAAATAATAACAGAGCAACCATGAATATGTTGAGATTTTTATCCCAACCTGACCTCACTCAGGGCTTTTATACATATTGTAAAGGGATTGGAGGCAGAGTCCACTGGAGTTTGTAACGGCTTCCTCTCTTGGCCTAACGTATGTACTGCCTGATTATTTGAGGTCTGTTGAGCTGCTTCTGTATGTTTTGTTAAGTGATATTTTGTACTGATTTGTGTTGTTTTCTGGACCTGTCACTGCTGTCTTGGCCAGTTCACCCTTGTAGTAAAAGAGATATTCTAATCTCAATGGGACTCACCTGGTTAAATAAAGCCTAAATAAATAACTGCTATTGCTATATGACCCTAATACATCAACAACTGATAATTGACGCCTTTACGGTGTCAAATCTCTCGCGTAATCATGTTCTCGCTGGGGAAGCCAAGATTTCGTTGTCAGTGTAAACAAGCATTTGCTGCAACTTGTTTGCAACATTGCGTTGTTATGGAGGTGAGTTCAACCAAGATATGTATTTAGGTGTTTAACTAAGATAATCATGAGTCTTTAATCTGAGTTTTATAAAAAAAAAAGAAAAAAAAGAAAAAGAAAAGCATGTTGCTGTTAGGCTTGCATGTCATGAGCCAGTTCTGTTTGGGTATCCTTAAGAAATGATTTGATCCATTGACATCAATAGCCTTTTTGCTTATCGATTCCCTTATCAGTCCTTCAGAGTGGCCGTTGTTTTTGGGGGTGTTTGTCAGGAAAATAATCATTTCTGTCCATTGATTACAGACCCTACAGCGGGTCTGTATAATCAACCGTTTCTGCAGCGTGGCTTTGCTTTGAACCTTGAACCAATGAGCCAGTGCTTCGACCTGCTGCTTTGTTGGTTCTTTGCTTAATTTTGCTTCTTCTTCATTTTTCCCCGCTAAAACCCTAAAGAGCATATGTCTGTGAGTAATATTTACCTCTTTTATGTTAAACCATCCTGTTATAGTCTTCTGAAACAGTTGATAGATGTATTTTATAATGTAAAAAGGGGACTGATGCTAACGCGTTAGCATGTCTATGGCATTTTCAATGTTAAAGTTAGCATTAAGCTGAGCCATTATCAACCCTCCCTCCCCAGCACGCAAAGGATTCTGGGATACTCTAAAACCATCAATACCACGGTACCGTGTTCTTGCAAATTGCTGCCTTATGTTGAGCATCAAACTGAATATTTTTGTAAAGTCATTCAGGTCTTCTGATGTTACCAGATTAACACATATAATCAGAATAGTTTATTATTGATTTTTTTATTTGATAACCAAACATCTTCAACAAGGTTGCTATTTAGCTAACTATATTATATTAACGCTAGCTGGATTTGCACTAATATAGTCTGTGGCCCATCTTTGGATACTAACACTTCAAAATACACACACACACACACACACACACACACACACACACACACACACACACACACACACACACACACACACACACACACACACACACACACACACACACACACACACACATCTGTCAAGGTTCAGCAATTAAAATAGTATTGTACATCTGCATTATCAACCCTGTATTTCAAGTATGTGAAATGGAGCATTTTCAAAAATTTTAGTTTTCAAACTTTATACTCATAAACCTGCCCTCATGAGATATAGGGCTGATGTCCTATCAATTTCACTGCCCTGGAAACTGTGGAAATAAAATCAGGGCGATACAAATCTTAAAACAAAGTGATACAAAAAAAAAAGACATTGAAAATACCAGTCTTTGTATCACCCGCTTTTCATAAAGTCAGGATCCCCCATTTCTCAGTCCCACCAATGACACAACCCCATTTTGTGTTACCCTGGTGACTTGTGCAGGATCCAGATCATTTCATTCAACCAAGATGACTGATCATGGTGAGAGAGTTTTAGCCTCCCTAGCAGGGAGAATTCTACAACTTGAGTCTCATACAGAAGTTGGGAGAAACCAAGAAGTTAGTGAAGAGGACACTCATGACTTTATAGAGAGACATAAGAACAAGAACACCACCAGGAAAACAGACAGTGATGTGAATGTGTTCACTGAAAGGCTGAGTGAAACCAAAAAGGAGAAGCGAGGGCTCCTTGTTCTTTCTCCGGTGGAAATTGACAAATATCTGGCTGTGAGTATACTCTCTGTTCATTGTTCCTTATTTTTGTTGTAATATGTAATAAATATCTTATTTGGGCTGATACAGATACATTGGGGCATGATACAGGGTGTGATACATAAACACAGACATGTGATGAGGTATACTTATATATATATATATGTGTGTGTGTGTGTGTGTGTGTGTGACAGTCATTTGAGTAGATTAATTAAAATGACAATTTTACCGTTTACGTCAGGTTTTTGTTTTTTTGTCACTACAAAAAGACTATAATTGGAGCAGGGGTAAATTTGTCTATGTGAAATGTCCATGAATCTTATGTTAGTGAATATTTTACATTGTGAATTAATCCAACTCTGTAAACAGATTGTGGAAATTAAATGGAGTGTTGAAAATTTGGTGCATAAACATGACACAGTTTATACACAGCGTAGTTTTAATTTTCAGAACAACTAGCAACAGTAAAATCGGCACACTACTACTACTACAAATTAATAATTGTCATATTACCATTATACCATACCATAATATTTTTACCCAAACATATTGAAGTTGGGATAAGAGCAAAAGAGATGGGACAGAGTTCTTTTTCTTCTTGATTTATATTCATTTCATGTGGGTGTGACAGATGGATAAACACTTCAACTTATACTCAACAAAAATATAAACGCAACACTTTTGGTTTTGCTCCCATTTTGTATGAGATAAACTCAAAGATCTAAAACTTTTTCCACATACACAATATCACCATTTCCCTCAAATATTGTTCACAAACCAGTCTAAATCTGTGATAGTGAGCACTTCTCCTTTGCTGAGATAATCCATCCCACCTCACAGGTGTGCCATATCAAGATGCTGATTAGACACCATGATTAGTGCACAGGTGTGCCTTAGACTGCCCACAATAAAAGGCCACTCTGAAAGGTGCAGTTTTGTTTCATGGGGGGGGGGGGATACCAGTCAGTATCTGGTGTGACCACCATTTGCCTCATGCAGTGCAACAAATCTCCTTTGCATCATCCGTGAAGAGAACACCTCTCCAACGTCCCAAACGCCAGCGAATGTGAGCATTTGCCCACTCAAGTCGGTTACGACGACGAACTGGAGTCAGGTCGAGACCCCGATGAGGACGACGAGCATGCAGATGAGCTTCCCTGAGACGGTTTCTGACAGTTTGTGCAGAAATTCTTTGGTTATGCAAACCGATTGTTTCAGCAGCTGTCCGAGTGGCTGGTCTCAGACGATCTTGGAGGTGAACATGCTGGATGTGGAGGTCCTGGGCTGGTGTGGTTACACGTGGTCTGCGGTTGTGAGGCTGGTTGGATGTACTGCCAAATTCTCTGAAACGCCTTTGGAGACGGCTTATGGTAGAGACATGAACATTCAATACACGAGCAACAGCTCTGGTTGACATTCCTGCTGTCAGCATGCCAATTGCACGCTCCCTCAAATCTTGCGACATCTGTGGCATTGTGCTGTGTGATAAAACTGCACCTTTCAGAGTGGCCTTTTATTGTGGGCAGTCTAAGGCACACCTGTGCACTAATCATGGTGTCTAATCAGCATCTTGATATGGCACACCTGTGAGGTGGGATGGATTATCTCAGCAAAGGAGAAGTGCTCACTATCACAGATTTAGACTGGTTTGTGAACAATATTTGAGGGAAATGGTGATATTGTGTATGTGGAAAAAGTTTTAGATCTTTGAGTTCATCTCATACAAAATGGGAGCAAAACCAAAAGTGTTGCGTTTATATTTTTGTTGAGTATAGTTTGGAACTCTATACAATGCATTACTTGGAATTGTATAAGCTGAAGTTGAGTATTAATGGAACAAAGCTGGATTCTGATCTCTCATAGCCAATGTCCCAACTCCGAGCCACCTTCAGACACACAAAATATGTTTTGTGTGTTATATGCGTGAAGAGATAAACTGTGAAACTATTTTGAGTGACACTTTAGATATACTGAGACAGAAGAGGCAACACAATGTGGAGTCCATCAGACTAGTCTAAAGTGTGTTTAAATAAAAATTGTGGATTGTGAATAATGGGGAAAATTACTGGAAGATTTAATTTGGCTTTGATTTGCATTCATTTTCATAGCCTTCACTCTCTTTTCTATTCTGTTCTATTCAGAACTTGAATTACAAACCATCATTTCAAACACCAATAAGATGTAGTGAAAGGAGGCCGTATTAAATAGGGGAATAATCAATGCACTGCTTGCTAAAATTTATAATTTTTGCTCCTGTACGTAAAAACTGCTGGTACACTTGTTGAATTTCACTGTGGACAAATCACATTCGTTATATCTGATCACACCAAATAAAGAAATTTAAGCTTCTTTCTACAAAAAATAAAAAAATAAAAAAATAATATGAAACTGGATGGTGCTGCATTCTATGTTGGTGGTAAGACATCTAGAAGTAAATACCAAGAAGTAAAAGTTGACATGTTTATCTCAATACCATAATCACTTATATAGTTATTTGGCTTTAAATTCAGTATGACGCAAAAGGACGCTACACCTCATGCTCGAGATGTCTCTGGTCATGTCATGCCCTATTAATTTGTGTTGGGAGTCAAAATAAAAGTTTATACTATGTATGTATGTACTATTACACGAGTATGTGGAAAAAATAATCAATAATCACAACGTGGATGTTAAAACAGCAGATACTGTTAGTAGTCTTATTTTACTGTGTACACTATCCCTAAGAGTTTTTGATATTCACCATCTAGCTACAGAACCTAAGGATAAGTACCTGCACCGATGGGCTTCAGGGCCTATATAGGACTTATTTGTTCATCTCCCAAACATATTTTGCTTCTTTATGAAAACGTCATCAAAGCATATGGCAAAATCTGACGACATTTGTTTCTGGAGTTGTGAACATTCCCTAAACCCAATGACTCCACCAAAACACCACAAAATCTAATCAGGAAGATGAGGTTTCTGCAACATAGCAAGCAATATATTGCAGGCCAGTTTTTTGTTGGATCAGATTTCCTGTCAGTTCATTCTGTTTGAGGCTGGCTTAAGGTATGGATGCAAGAACATTTTCAAGGAACTGGTAGAGTAATAAATCCATGGAAAGAGGTAGTAGTATGTTTAATTTGATATAGGTAATAAATGCATAGTTTTGTTTTTACTGTAGTACAAAACAGCAAAAATTTTAGAAAGTTTACAAAGTTTTACATACCATTTTATTTTGCCTGACAAAGGTAGACCCATCCCGAAAAATATGCAGGGTGTAATCAATAAATAAATGCGGATAAAAAAAAGTGTAAATATTGTATATTCAAACATCACTGCTTCAGCATTACGACATTTGGTAAATGGTTGTCTTACTGATTCATTCATCACAGAAATCTTTTGCTGAGAACGAAGTATCATCTGCAAATTATCTGCTGATTACTCCTGAATTACTCCACATTATCTATTAGTCTTACAGCATCTATATGTGTGTATGGGGCAGGGACGGGGGTACTCACAGGTGCTGATAATCACATATGATTATATATGATTGGAATCAGGTGTTGGCAACATTTTGTTGCCATTGTGAGGCAACATTATAGCTCCCTGAGGCTTTGGCTTCTCATCAGTCTGCATTGTGAAGTTAGTTGCTTTTTTTATAGACTGACTTGGATTTTCAGAGATATGCTACACATTAAATAGGTTTTTCCATAATTTTCATATATTTCTGTGCTAACAAGGCTTTGTGAAATTGGAAAATACAGAGAGCAAGAAGGTAAAGAGTTGTAGACAGCTGGTCACCCATTTTTAAACAACAATAAAAGCTATCCAAAAACATCTCTGTGGTGCTGACTGAGCACAGCAATGCAGTTTGAACTGCATCTTCTTGATGCTTCATATTTATATTTCAATTGTTAAGGGTGGGAAAAATAAAATATACCTGTGGGACTAAGTCTGCTGCTGCCTTCCACTGCGGCCTGAGACTCTTAAGCTGTCTGGATGCTTATTGCTGGAAAACAACAAAACCAACAGAGTGCATGACCTAGGATCCTGTTGCTGGAGGTGGGAGATAATGAGTTGCTAAGGGGTCATCTAATGCACAGAGGTGGCCAGGTCCAGGTCTCGGTGTCTGAGGTCCACAGACCTGCATATAGTTAGATATTGGTGGGTGGCTTCCGTATACAAGAGCACTGAGACCTACACTGAGTGGCGTCTCTAACATCACTCCCGTGAATTCTGGTGTCCCCATGGATGTTCACTGTTTGCACAGACTGGATGCTGGGGAAGGTCGTGGACTTGGGTGCCTTTGCCAGTGAATGTCAATTCCGAACTGTATGATTGTGACTTAAGGATTACAACTGGATGTCTTTGCCACCAGGAGTTCTTGGAGTATCACTGGCTTCATAATTTTCTCAGCACGGTGGCTTGGATCAATTTCCACCTGTGTCCTTTGCATGTTCTCCCTGTGTTTGCGTGGATTTCCTCTTGGTGCTCCAGTTTCCTCCCACATTTAAAGACATGCAAGTTAGGTGAACTGGAATCTTCATAAATCTCCAGGTCTCCCTTGAAAAAGAAATCTTGAGGTCAATGGGACTAACCTGGTTAAATAAAGATTAAATTAAATTTAAAAAAATCTGGAATGACTTTGGGACTGCAACAGCCGGATGGCTTTTTTTCTGGAGGTGGGAATAGACCTGTGGATGGTCTGTCAGGGTGGATCCAGACTGGTTCCATAGCATTAGAATTTTATCAGAATTCTACCCTGCCCATAAACCTGATATATTAGTCAACAATTCTAGTGTCTATTAAACTTTTTCAGAAAATCAAAATCAAAATCAGGCATGATTGAAACAGTTTGATATTGTTTTCATTTGTGTTGGACATAAAGTGACTGTTTATCACATTAATAACTTGGAGGCAATGAGCCTTTGTTTTAGAAACATATCAGAACCACTTCATGAGAATACATCGATTTGTCCCCAACATAAACTTTACAATATGCTTTCTCATTTATGCAAAATGAGTATTGAATTGTAATTGAATATTTAAGAATTTAATCAAAATGGCATCAATTTTTAATCAAATTTGGAAATCAGAGATTATAGCTAAACCTTGTGTTTGACTATAGCAGCCATTCAAATGGACTCCTGTGGTATTAATTAGTTAAAAAAAAAATCCTAAAAAGTAGACAATAAAAAAAAGAAAAGTCAGTTCAGTGAAATTAAAAACATCCTATTCCTCTTCTCAGAAGGATAATTTATTTTTATTTTGCAAATGGTGTGGTATAAAAATATAATTATTATTTTAAAAAATAGATAATGATGTGAAGTACACAGAAAAAAAATTAACAGCACGCCACACATAATTCCTTGATTTGTAATGTAAATCTTCTGTATCAGTGTTGAAAACAATTCATCTTTATTTTACCACAGAAATGTTCCTGCTGCCTCGATTGCACCAGATATTGTTTAATCGAAATCGGACCAGGTTTGAATCCTGGCTCTTTATTTCACTGGCAAATGCCTGAGTTGTCTGATCCAGCAGGACCATGAGTTCAGGCTTCATTCACCTGGAAAACCAATTGAAGACTGCTCTCTAGTGGTTTCTATTTGGAACAGAAATAAGCCCAAGCCTTCACTCAAGAAATCAAATTATCAAAATGTGAAATATTTGGCGTATTATTAAATATAAACTTTTACTGACGGAGTGATTTTTCATAATTTCCATATTTAACACACTAGCACTTCTGCTGAACTCATGTTTGGTGTTCCTCATGGAACATACTAAGTGGACTCATCAGTCTTTCTGAACGTAGGTGTTGTGCAAACCAACTTTAGCAGTAGGATGCATAATTACCAGTACCATTTTTTGTTTTTGGTAGTTGATGAGCTTGCACACTTATGAGAGACAAATAAATCAAAAACGGCTCCAGGAACTAACCTCACATCCATCATATCTGAAAGTTCATACCAAATTTTATTCAAACCAGGCAAGTTTTCCTGTGGTGCACAACGGGCTACATTGCATCCCCCCCCCAAAAGGAAAAAAAAAAAAAAAGATTTTTGGACTTCTCGCACTCTCCATTTTGGTTTCATTTCCCCCTAACACACAAAAATATTTATTTTCTCTAATGCTACACCATTAAATTAAAGATATGCATGCTGTGAAGTTTATATCTTGATCATATGAACTTTATTGAATTGCTGAAGTTCCTAACATGCAGGGAAGGGTTATTTGTTCTGTCTGTCTCTGGGTTCTCAGTCTGAGATCAGGAGAAACCTAGAAAGAGTTTACAGAGACATGAGGTGTCTGGACAGAAGTGTTTGGGGGTGCTGATACCTTTGCAGAAGAACAAAGGTCCTGGTGCTTCTTGTATGGTTCAAACTTGGATGCTAACCTTTGACCAAAGGTGATAACTGGATGTCTTTGATACTCAGTCTCTTCAAAGGATCCTTGGGTACAAATGGTTACATAGAAACACTCAGGTGCCAATACTGAGGTGCTTCAGTGTTGAGAACCCCAGAAACGAGAGAAGGTCAAGGCAGCATCCATGTTTCACCTGGACTGCAGCAGATAGATGGTTACTTTTTGAGAGGTGGGGATGGTCTGGTTGTGTGCCTCATTGGTTGCCATCCAAGACCTAGTTCCATCAGGCGGTGGAAGTGACAACATGGCACCATCGAATGCTCCCAAACCTGAGATCTGTCATGTCAGCAGGGACAAAAGTCAAAACCATTTTCAGGATAAATGGTTAATTGGGGGCAGCCACTTAGTGGTTAGCGCTGCTGCCTTGCAGCGTAACAGGTCATGGGATTGCTTCCAATCTGGTCTTTTCAATGTGGAGTTTACATGTTCTCCCCATGTCTGTGTGGGTTCCCTCCGGGTGCTCTGGCTTCCTCCCTCTTCCAAAGACATGCAGGTTAGGTGAATTGGAAACTCTTAAGTTGTCCGTGAGAGTGCGAATGTGTTTGTCTGTCTATATGTGGCCCTGCGATAGGCCGGCAGCCTGTCCAGAGCGTACCCTGCCTCTTGCCCAGTGACCACTGTGATAGGCTCCAGCCCCTCCCCCCTTAAGCAGATATAGAGAATGAATGATTGTTTAATTGGAATATATACAAACAGTGTACCTATGTAATTTAATATACATGGTGATGATTTTGGTCATTACTGTGGTAAATAGTGACAGTATTCCATTAGATTCTACAGAACCATGAATGTTATGTTGTCCATTTGGCTGCTCTGTTTTACAGTGGATGCCCTTCCTGATGCAACTCCAGTGTAACCTGGATGATTTACTTAATTGAACCCAAAATACAGACAGTAACCACGCAGGGAAAGATGTAATTTTAGCTGACCATGAACTTTACCAAAAATAGGGAACGGTCCAAAAATGTCAGACATAAAGGAGGGGAGTCCAGTGGCAGTTCACTGCAACAAATGTGAATGACACCAGTGCAAGGAAATAGTAATCCAGCATCTTATGAAGAACTGGGACAAACATTAATAGTAACACATAACAAGCTGACGAGCAACAGGTGTGGTGATTGTGACGTGTCCTATAAACAGTGTAACCATCAAATAAGAAAGTATTTTAAAAAACAAAATCAAATAGTCCATCAAACATCAGCGAATAAAAATTAAATAAACTACAATATTTAAATAACAGTACACAGACAAGGGGTAGATTACAGCAGATGTTGCCAATAATAATGTACACAAATGCAGATATGGACAAATTAGAAAATAACTGTATGTATATATTGTGTTTCTTTTTTCCTAGACGGCATGCTGGTCGTGCAATGTATGTACCAATCTAGCGATGGAGTATTTGCACACACACACACACACACACACACACACACACACACACACACACACACACACACACACACACACACACACACACACACACACACACTGCATGAGACCAAAATCATCTACAACGAACTGCTTGTGATCACTAACATTTAACAACAAAGACTACAAGATAAAAATCGGTGTCTGAGGAATCTCCCCGTTTTTGTGTGTGTCAGGAGGGCCGGTGGGCACATGTGGATAAACGTGTGTGACGACAGTAGCACGATTGCGTGTTCATGGATACCTTCCTTCCTGTCTTATCTGGTTTCCAGCAGTGCAGAGTTGGACTTCCTGCTTTTGGAGGTAGGTTGCTTTGAAGATGTATACTGCCCCCTAGAGGATTGTGAATTCTGTCTTGGCTAACAAACATCTCAAACACTGGGCTAACCTTTTCTCATTTACCAAACAACCCCTTCGGATTGATACACTGGAAGCACGGAAGCTCTCAAATGGTGGAAAAATACCCGTGATCAGAAAGTGGCTAACAACCAACATTTTAATAACATATAAAAATTGTAAATGTGAGCAAAACCTTTGCCTGTTATTAGCCTGTGTGCATTGACAGAGATTACAGGATCACTGTTGGACCATCTCCTAAAAATCTGGACAGTTTTTGGTTGTCTATGTTTGGGCAGTGTGGTCCACATCACTGAGGTCCCCAGTTTAAGGCCACCTGTGCAGCATTCCCCATCTAGATATGCATTAGGAAAGGCATTTTGACACAAGATGTGGCAAATCAACATGTGGATCCATTCGCCCTATTGACGTATCCCATAATCCCTTGTGTGCCAGAGGGTCGCTGCAGTCAAACAACATATAGAGAATCCACATGATGACAATTGTAAATGAATATTATACTACAAAAATGTATTTTTTATGCTTTTCATCACGTTAATAAGAGACTGCTGCATGATACCCTGAAAACTTGCTAAAACAATTCTAACAAATAATCCGTGTCTGCTACGTTTAATCTGCGTGGAATTTAATAAACGCAAACCAAATGTCAGGCATATTTTATATATATATATATATATATATATATATATATATATATATATATATATATATATATATATATATATATATATATATATATATATATATATTAGTCTGGAACAAAAAGAGGACAAACAGTGTTTTAAAGAACAATAATCAAGACTTTAAAGAGCAAACTTCACTTTCCCCCAGAACGACATGATCCGGGACGAGCGTAGCTCACAGCAGCTCCCATTGAAAATAACGGAGAGATAGCCTGTGATTATCACGTTTACATAAAACAAACGCAATAACATCTATAAACCCAGAAAATATATTCATGAGAGTTTTAGGCACAATATAAAAATAGTTTTATGTTGCGATGTTAATGCTGTTGTCCGTGTGCAACGGTTAAAGTGCAGCCCGATCAGAGCATCTCAATGCAGTTGTCAATGTTACTGAGATCTCCAAGATTTTGCGGGATTTGAAACGTCAACAGGGCAAATATCACTTCCACTGTGGTGACACTGAGCAAAAAGGAAGAAGCCCAAAAATCAGTTTGCATGCCATTTCAGTGCCTTATGCAAAGTACTCGGAATCACTGTTGTACCTGAAAGGTGCTTGACTTCCTCCTTCAGCAGCACCACGTGAAGACAGCTTGGCTAAGGTAAGTGGCTGTCATTTAAAAAATTCTGTACATTTAGTGAGGTAAATGTGTGTGTTTACCTCCACAGGGACACTCTCTGCTCCCAGACACTTGTAATGACATTTTTGCCTGTTCAGTGGCAACAATGTGGTTTAGGAAATGTGTCTTTAGCTTGCCCCTAGCAATACATTAATTAGCTGGTTAGATTATGGTGGTGTTTACATTCTGAAATCAATTAGACAGCAGTTAATTTTGCTTTTATCCATAGTCAAAACATTATCCCCAAAATGTTTAAAAATAAAGCCCAGATTGAAAAATCCTAGAGTTCCCTTTTAATGTCTTGACTAGGATCATGTTTACACACTATTTAGCAAAGTCCTATTGCATATGATCAGTCACTACATTATAGAATTTTTCTAATATTAAATGATGGATTGTTTTAGCTTGGTTAGTTGTATCTTTGATTACTGAAAGGTTTGGGATTGATTCAGGTGCTGTTGATCAGATCAACACTGACAGAATGTTTGGCTCTTACTGTCATGTGCTGTTGTTTTTAATGGGGAAACAGAGTATCACTATTATGCATCTATCAAGATAGATATTCAAAAATGTGGCAAAACAGATTGTGCTCAAAGTCCAACCTTGCAAGTAACCAAGAAGGGCTGCTAATAGGATTAAATATAACACAATGCTAAAATACCCTCAGCCGTATGAGCATTGTATTCTTTATAGTTTGCAGTTGTTTAATTAATTATTAAGATCCTATTGTCTTACGTACAATTTGTACATGTTCAGTAAAGATGCTCTATCAATCAAAAACAATATTTAGGTTTATTTGCATCTGCGTGTACATGAGCTTTTGAGAAGAGCTGAAGTTGTGCAAATCAAGTAATATTTGTAGATCACCCTCTGTGCATTGAGACACATTTAACTCCATAGAAGGTTAGCAAAAGTTAGCATGCACACTAATATCTGCAAAATGTCTTGTAAATGACTCCAGAGGTGTTATCAGATTACAGTGTTTTCAGTTTTAGAAATGTTTATTTCTCACTAGTTTTTACATAATATGAAAAAGGTGTTATTTCTAGCCAAAAACAATGTGAAGTTAGTAGGTAGTGAAAGCAGGAAGTGACGTCACCATGCTAACGTTCATTAAGGTTTTAGCAGGTTACATAAACAGCGTTTGCAGTTTTACAAGTGTTTATTTCTTGCTAACTTTTACGTAATATATGATAAAGGCGTTAAATATTTAGCCAAAAACAAAGCAAAGTTAGCAGCTAGCGACACCAGGAAGTGACGTCACCATGCTAATGTCCGTGTGATTATTCCATAAAAATAGGAATGGAATGTGACTTTTTAATCTCTTAAAATACATCAAGGTTAGCCATCTTTGAACTTGTCCAAGAAGGTCTGTGTCCCAAGAATGTTTCCTGTGAATGTGAAAACTCTGGGAGTAATAGGACTAGACTTACGCTGAACACAGACATACAAATAGATGGGCGAAAAGCCTTCACAATACCTGATGGCCATATTTGATAAATAAATGGAATCGTTTTGACTGTGTTGAATGTTTCATCTACAAAGTAATGGTCAAACAATATCGACGTCCATTGGATTCTATGACATGTGACATATGTTACATCATAATGTGATAATGAAGCATCACACATGGCACAAACTATTCCTTTTTAAAACCCTATTAACTCAACCAATAATTTGCATCACTTTTTACCAGAATTGGAGCAACTTTAACTTTTGATCCTTGTATAGACTGAAACTGACCTTTGTCACCATTCTTGCTGTTTTTACCCCATAACATTTTGTCATAGATGGTCCAAACTCAACCCAGTCTCACAGTTTTTTTTTTTTTTTTGTCCTCCCATCACGAAATGATTCAAATTTTCGTGACTGTTTTTTTTAACTCATAACTAACCCTAGTCCTTCCCCCAACCCTAACCATAACCACCTACCCCCCCGCTTCACTTTTAATTTTGTGCAGCCGTCACAGAATGTATTAGAATGAATTGTGTTCCCGTTACAAAAATGTGGCAGTTTTCGTGACAATATCACAAACCAATAGATTAATGGATATTTCGTGTTGCTGAATCACGACATGTTGTGCGATATGATAGGTCAAACTATATCTTTTTGGAATCTTCATGTTCAGAGAAATAATGTGGCATGATTCAATATGATTGGAGCATTTTTAAAATTTGACCCCTACCTGGCCACCTATTGAAAATTCAAGTGGCCAGTCAGTTTTTTCAAAAAAGTAATGTGTATTTGTGCCAGATTTGGTGCTTGTGTCACCATTTGAAGGATTCCTCTGTACGTATTCTGTTATCTGCTGCACTAAAGCATTTCTGATAAACTACATATGGCTTCTCAACCACTGAAAATAAGAATACTGTATGCACTGAAATACAAGCATAATTAATGTGACAGAAACAATAACAGTAGCTCAAGTGTGTAACAGATTGTCAGTAATGATCAGGCGTGAGCGGTTTCAGGGTTCGGTCAGTGTAGCGTTCAGATTAATGCGCTGTTTGCTGTGTCAAATCCACAGCAGACAATAACGCACCAAGTGTTTGTGATGTGAGATGACTTGCCAGCGACAGCATCCATTACGATGATTACTCCGTGTGCACGCAGCAGCCAAACTATAAAGGAGATCACGGAAAGGTCATGCCATGATTGAAGGAGGGCATGATATTGTGCGATGAAATACGCAGTGTCAGAACAGACACAAGAAAACAAATATCTATATTTAGCTGACTGACGCTTTTACGATGACAGATGCTGCACCGAGTGAGTCAGCCCTCAATCCAAACGAAAGGAGGAGGAATAAGAAACTAAGAAGAAAGGGGAGGAAAGAAATTCCAGATGTCAACAGTAAAGTTTGTTCAGCTCCGGTTTGTGGCCACTGGAGCTTTGTGTACCTGCTCCTGGTAAAGCCATTACCTCTGTGCCGCACAACAAAGCCAGAGAATTGTCGGAAGGTCTTCAATCAAGATCTACAACATTGTCCCGCAGTGCCGCTGCTGCTCTTTGCCAAACTGCCTCTGCCTCCGCCTCTCACTTTCTTAAGAGCGTATTGTTCATTTGCGAGGGCCAAAGTGTGGAAGAAGATCAAATTGTGTTTCCTGATGTGATGTCAGTGTTTTGGGAGGAAGTGCTTCTGTTAATAGTGTCCCATTGGAGTCGCTCTTCTTTTCCAGGATCCCCCCCAACAAGAGCCCATTTCCACCAAAGCAACCCATGGGGCATTTTAGGGGGTTTGACATGTGCCAATGTGCACCACAGGGAGTACCCCAAAAGGTGATTTTTATGGCCTTTTTCTGGGACGGGTAAGTCCCGACCAAAGGGTCGGTACTTCTGATCGGCCCTGAAAAACCACTAAGCATGGCTCAATGCGGATTGGTTGTTAACTCACGCAGGAAAAGATCACAAGAAGCAACGAGTGCCAAGACGCACTAGCGAAATGAGAGCAAGACCAGAAGAACTGAAATGTCGGCCAAAACTGTTGCAAACTTATTATGTGACTGTATGCGTAGCTGTGTTAGCCTGGTGGGTTTTCACCACAAAGGGTGAGAGGCCAATTATGGAGTCACTCCTGTAAACATTTTCAACCTCTGGGAAGCAGGTCGACTTCTATCTGTAGAACCAGACATATTGAGAACTTCTCTGGACATTCGCCATGTCAGTTTGTTGGGATCGAGAACTAGACATGGGTTTTTTTCCTTGAGATATAAGTAGCAATCTAACGCCTCTGTTTGCGTTCCAGCTTCGTCTTCTGGCTAAAGTAAAGCCATTCATTTGCTTGAGACTAGATTACTGTAATGTGGTCTATGTTGGTGTCAACCATCCATTGCTTGCTTTCAACTTGTGCAAAATGCTGGTCCTCATCTTTTAATGAATACTTCCAGACATGGCCATATTTACACACTCCACTGGCTTCCAGTTTGTTTTAAAATTGATTAAGATTTTATGTTTGTCTTGAAAGCCATTTATGGCCTTTCCCCACCTTTTCCTAGACGTTAACTCTGCTACTACAAGAGGACATTGTGGCCATCTCATTAACATTTTTTAGATGTTCTGAAAGTGACACAAGCTTTAGAGTGATTGCGCTTTAGTAGTTGCTGCCCCCAAAATATAGAGCAGGTTACCCCTTGGTATTCCCAGTATTACTGACCGAGCACTTTTTAAACTAAAGCTCAAGGTGTATTTATTCAAAATAGCCTAGTAACACTGGGACATTCTTGCTTTTTATGTGCATTTTGCTGCTATATATCTGTTAAATGGACTTCATTTATATTCCACTTTTCCATCTGCATCAGATGCTCAAAGGGCTTTACAGTAATGCCTCACATTCACCCAAACACACTCATACACTGATGTCAGGGTGCTGCCATACAAGGCGCTCACTACACACCGGGAGCAAGTTAGGGATTAAACACCTTGCCCAAGGGCACTTAGTGATTTTCCGATCAGGCCGGGGTTTGAGTCAAGGATCTTCTGGTCTCAAGCCCAGCGTTTAACCAATAGACCATTACCTCCCTAATTTTATTTCGTTATTTTACTGTGAAATACTTTGATCACCTTTTGGTGGTTGTAAAGGGTGATATAAATAAATGTTGATTGATTGACCTTCTGGCAACATAGTGCAACATTGGGATCTACAAAAAGTTATATGCTTGAATAATTAAAATTATGTAAAAAATTTCTGTTGGATTTGCAAAAACCTGACTTATTTCATGTCTGAGGTAGCACCTCTGTGGTTTGTGGAACATCAGGTCATCTCTATGTGGACCACTTGTAGGCTGCATGCAATCAGGTCTGTACTTTCACACCTCTGATCTAAGCTTTTGGAACCTATTGTAACATTTTAAAAACAAAACGACAAACTGTAGAGAGAAAGTACATGTGTATGTTTGCCTCCATGATAAATATAAAGGGTGCAGGGGTCAGATTGTGGTTTTTCCACCATCATCAGCCCGTCCTTCACTTGGCCTGTTCAGTTTTTTCTTCACCTCTGTAGGCATGTGCATGTATGGACGTGCTCTCGTTCTAAGATTTATTTTCCCCCTTGTTCATCTTCCTATGTCTATCATGTCATCAAGCCGTCCATGCAAGATCCCTCTTAGAATGGGAAATGTTCTCCATCATGTTCACTTTGAATTGAACTGAACCAGACACTGTTTGTTGAGTGCTGTATAATGTGATGAAGAAGTCTGGGTGGTTTGCTTATGTATCTAATCCAAATGTGGGCTCTCGCGGGGGGTCGGGGGGTGAAGAGGCTTGATGAGAATTTGGCATCTTGCAAAAATGTTTTGCAAACACAACTGCCAAACAAGTCACTATATAAGTTAATATTTTTACTCCTCCGCCCAACATGTGTCTGTCGTAGCCACTCAAAGATATTGTGCCGTGTTGGCACTGAAATCTATAGATTTAGGAGTCATATTAGGAGTCCCCAATCGGACCGGGAGTGACATGTTTAGCTGCATGTTCTCCTTGAATTGCTGGCTGTCTGAGTGGTGTCCAAAAAATGAGGTGGGCTTCATAGATAATTGGCAAAGCTTCTGGGGAAAACCTGGTCTTGTTAGGAGAGACGGCATCCATCCCACTTTGGATGGAGCAGCTCTCATTTCTAGAAATCTGGCCAATTTTCTTAAATCCTCCAAACCGTGACTATCCAGGGTTGGGACCAGGAAGCAGAGTTGTAGTCTTACACACCTCTCTGCAGCTTCTCTCCCCCTGCCATCCCCTCATTACCCCATCCCCGTAGAGACGGTGCCTGCTCCCAGACCACCAATAACCAGCAAAAATCTATTTAAGCATAAAAATTCAAAAAGAAAAAATAATATAGCACCTTCAACTGCACCACAGACTAAAACAGTTAAATGTGGTCTATTAAACATTAGGTCTCTCTTCTAAGTCCCTGTTAGTAAATGATATAATAATTGATCAACATATTGATTTATTCTGCCTTACCGAAACCTGGTTACAGCAGGATGAATATGTTAGTTTAAATGAGTCAACACCCCCGAGTCACACTAACTGCCAGAACGCTCGTAGCACTGGCCGAGGGGGAGGATTAGCAGCAATCTTCCATTCCAGCTTATTAATTAATCAAAAACCCAGACAGAGCTTTAATTCATTTGAAAGCTTGACTCTAAGTCTTGTCCATCCAAATTGGAAGTCCCAAAAACCAGTTTTATTTGTTATTATCTATCGTCCACCTGGTCGTTACTGTGAGTTTCTCTGTGAATTTTCAGACCTTTTGTCTGACTTAGTGCTTAGCTCAGATAAGATAATTATAGTGGGCGATTTTAACATCCACACAGACGCTGAGAATGACAGCCTCAACACTGCACTTAATCTATTATTAGACTCAATTGGCTTTGCTCAAAATGTAAATGAGTCCACCCACCACTTTAATCATATCTTAGATCTTGTTCTGACTTATGGTATGGAAATTGAAGACTTAACAGTATTCCCTGAAAACTCCCTTCTGTCTGATCATTTCTTAATAACATTTACATTTACTCTGATGGACTACCCAGTAGTGGGGAATAAATTTCATTACACTAGAAGTCTTTCAGAAAGCGCTGTAACTAGGTTTAAGGATATGATTCCTTCTTTATGTTCTCTAATGCCATATACCAACACAGTGCAGAGTAGCTACTTAAACTCTGTAAGTGAGATAGAGTATCTTGTCAATAGTTTTACATCCTCATTGAAGACAACTTTGGATGCTGTAGCTCCTCTGAAAAAGAGAGCTTTAAATCAGAAGTGCCTGACTCCGTGGTATAACTCACAAACTTGCAGCTTAAAGCAGATAACCCGTAAGTTGGAGAGGAAATGGCATCTCACTAATTTAGAAGATCTTCACTTAGCCTGCAAAAAGAGTCTGTTGCTCTATAAAAAAGCCCTCCGTAAAGCTAGGACATCTTACTACTCATCACTAATTGAAGAAAATAAGAACAACCCCAGGTTTCTTTTCAGCACTGTAGCCAGGCTGACAAAGAGTCAGAGCTCTATTGAGCCGAGTATTCCTTTAACTTTAACTAGTAATGACTTCATGACTTTCTTTACTAATAAAATTTTAACTATTAGAGAAAAAATTACTCATAACCATCCCAAAGACATATCGTTATCTTTGGCTGCTTTCAGTGATGCCGGTATTTGGTTAGACTCTTTCTCTCCGATTGTTCTGTCTGAGTTATTTTCATTAGTTACTTCCTCCAAACCATCAACATGTCTATTAGACCCCATTCCTACCAGGCTGCTCAAGGAAGCCCTACCATTATTTAATGCTTCGATCTTAAATATGATCAATCTATCTTTATTAGTTGGCTATGTACCACAGGCTTTTAAGGTGGCAGTAATTAAACCATTACTTAAAAAGCCATCACTTGACCCAGCTATCTTAGCTAATTATAGGCCAATCTCCAACCTTCCTTTTCTCTCAAAAATTCTTGAAAGGGTAGTTGTAAAACAGCTAACTGATCATCTGCAGAGGAATGGTCTATTTGAAGAGTTTCAGTCAGGTTTTAGAATTCATCATAGTACAGAAACAGCATTAGTGAAGGTTACAAATGATCTTCTTATGGCCTCAGACAGTGGACTTATCTCTGTGCTTGTTCTGTTAGACCTCAATGCTGCTTTTGATTCTGTTGACCATAAAATTTTATTACAGAGATTAGAGCATGCCATAGGTATTAAAGGCACTGCGCTGCGGTGGTTTGAATCATATTTATCTAATAGATTACAATTTGTTCATGTAAATGGGGAATCTTCTTCACAGACTAAGGTTAATTATGGAGTTCCACAAGGTTCTGTGCTAGGACCAATTTTATTCACTTTATATATGTTTCCCTTAGGCAGTATTATTAGACGGCATTGCTTAAATTTTCATTGTTACGCAGATGATACCCAGCTTTATCTATCTATGAAGCCAGAGGACACACACCAATTAGCTAAACTGCAGGATTGTCTTACAGACATAAAGACATGGATGACCTCTAATTTCTTTATTTTAAACTCAGATAAAACTGAAGTTATTGTACTTGGCCCCACAAATCTTAGAAACATGGTGTCTAACCAGATCCTTACTCTGGATGCATTACCCTGACCTCTAGTAATACTGTGAGAAATCTTGGAGTCATTTTGATCAGGATATGTCATTCAATGTGCATATTAAACAAATATGTAGGACTGCTTTTTTGCATTTGCGCAATATCTCTAAAATTAGAAAGGTCTTGTCTCAGAGTGATGCTGAAAAACTAATTCATGCATTTATTTCCTCTAGGCTGGACTATTGTAATTCATTATTATCAGGTTGTCCTAAAAGTTCCCTGAAAAGCCTTCAGTTAATTCAAAATGCTGCAGCTAGAGTACTAACGGGGACTAGAAGGAGAGAGCATATCTCACCCATATTGGCCTCTCTTCATTGGCTTCCTGTTAATTCTAGAATAGAATTTAAAATTCTTCTTCTTACTTATAAGGTTTTGAATAATCAGGTCCCATCTTATCTTAGGGACCTCATAGTACCATATCACCCCAATAGAGCGCTTCGCTCTCAGACTGCAGGCTTACTTGTAGTTCCTAGCATTTGTAAGAGCAGAATGGGAGGCAGAGCCTTCAGCTTTCAGGCTCCTCTCCTGTGGAACCAGCTCCCAATTCGGATCAGGGAGACAGACACCCTCTCTACTTTTAAGATTAGGCTTAAAACTTTCCTTTTTGCTAAAGCTTATAGTTAGGGCTGGATCAGGTGACCCTGAACCATCCCTTAGTTATGCTGCTATAGACTTAGACTGCTGGGGGGTTTCCCATGATGCACTGAGTGTTTCTTTCTCTTTTTGCTCTGTATGCACCACTCTGCATTTAATCATTAGTGATTGATCTCTGCTCTCTTCCACAGCATGTCTTTTTCCTGGTTCTCTCCCTCAGCCCCAACCAGTCCCAGCAGAAGACTGCCCCTCCCTGAGCCTGGTTCTGCTGGAGGTTTCTTCCTGTTAAAAGGGAGTTTTTCCTTCCCACTGTCGCCAAGTGCTTGCTCACAGGGGGTCGTTTTGACCGTTGGGGTTTTTACGTAATTATTGTATGGCCTTGCCTTACAATATAAAGCGCCTTGGGGCAACTGTTTGTTGTGATTTGGCGCTATATAAATAAAATTGATTTAATTTGATTTGATATTGATAAAACCACTTCTTGTTATCTTCACTAAAGACATTGTGATTTTGTTCAATGGAGCTTCTTCATCTGATGCACATGCTCCAGTTGTTTTATAATGATGCCTCATATTCACCCATTCACATACTGATGTCAGGGTGTCACGATACAAGGTGTGAGCAAGTTGAATCTTCAGGACCTTGCTCAAGGCACCATAATAATTGATGATTTTTTTTTTTTTTTTTTTTTTTTGCATGTTGGAGAATTCAACCTGTTGACGAATCAAATTCTCTAACCTTCAGAACACCACCGCCTCCTAGCTGGTTGTCTGATGTTTACTTAGTTTGGATTCAGATTAAAGGTGTAGAAATTGCCTTTGATTTATAATCCTGAATATGAGGGACAATTGAGAAGGTTTGAGCCTGACCCAGAACAGGGCGTGGTTCTCCATCTTTTGCTTTCCAACATTGTACCCAAAGAGTCAAAATTTCACATGTTCGAGGTTTGTCAGAATGTAAAGGATGGAGAACCAGGGCCTACTTTCTCTGGGTCAGGCTCAAAACCTCTCAATCACCCCTCGTACTATAATCACAATTCTGTATTTGATCTTTGAGCCCTGATCCTGATGGTTTTAGTCCTGTAGTCAGGTTTGCTGATTACAGTAGTTCAGTAATCAGGATCAAAAGGTGAGGATCCTGATTACATGACTAAAACAAGTCAGACATACAAACAACAACCTCCTTGGCCAGGTTGACTGGTCACCAATCAGAATCAAAAGATCATTATCTTGTAAAGATGCCTCATGGGCGCCTCCCTAGGGAGGTGAAAGAAAAAATATCCTGCAGTGATAATGAGATTGAATATAAGAGAAAAGTGAAAAAAATGGGAGGCAGATTTAAAATGTGTAAACAGTTCTTCTTTGATGCAGGTAACATCAGCAAAAGTTTGACTGGAATCCATCAGTTGCACACATACTCTTAAAATCTTTTTTCTCCATTAAGTCAGTTTTTTAGAAAGCCAAATACAACCTGCAAGTCCTTAAAAAAAAAACAAAAAACAAACAACCACCAACACAGACCACATGGTGAAATTTTCAAATTGTAGCTTATCTGTTCTCTGATGTCTTACTGACTGTTGGCCTCGTGCATAAAGCTGATTATTACAAAAAAAAAAGCAAAAAAAAAAAACACATACACATCAGTGACTGTACATAAGATCTGTGTGTACCTGAACACAGCCTACAGAATCCACTCAAGTCCTGATCCAACACTGCCCTCTTCCTCGTGTTAAGGGAATTTCCGCACTTTGTTTTGATCAATTATGTTGCTTTCATTCATTATGAGATGGGTTTTACACTCGACAAAAAATTGAATGCAACACTTTTGCTTCCACTCCCATTTTTTCACGAGTTGAAGTAAAAGATCGAGGATTTATTCTACACAAAGAAAAGGTTTCTTTCCCTTCAATTTAAAAAAAAGAAAATCTGTGTTAGTGAGCAAGTCACCTTTGCCAAGATGATCCATCCACCTGGTAGGTGTGACCAGTGATGCCGGTAACGCGTTACTCTAATCTGACCACTTTTTTTAGTAACGAGTAATCTAACGCGTTAATCTTTCCAAATCAGTAATCAGATTAAAGTTACTTCTCCATGTCACTGTGCGTTATTATTATTTTTGCATTGTGGGTCGATAGCAGCATTAAAATTGGTCCGTGGGCAGGGGGTCGGGGTTCAACTGAACTGCCCACTTTAAGCGAGCTGTGAGCTTTTCACCCTCGGTTTTCTGCAGCAGCTACGACTCGTCCTCACCTCTTAAATCGCGGTGACACCAGCACACCTGCACTGAGCTTTACAAAGACATTTTATGCTTTTTTTTCTCCTTTATTTAGAATTCTGAGCTGAGCTGCTCCGTATCTGCTCGCTAAAAACAGCTGATCCTCCGCGACACGTCAACAACTAACACTATTTTCCACTCAAATGCACCTAAACTCTCTTTCTGAGGACCACATGATGTGAAAACGTAATAAAACTTTCTTACCTGTAAATCTGGTCATGTTTTCTGCATAAATAAATGTTCAAATGCTCAAACGCCAAAGCAGGCGCGAATCTAGATGGAATGAGGGCCTGGGGCAAGGATGTGCCGCCCCCACAACACCCCTAGATTAAAGGTCCAGTTTTGAAGCCTTTTTATTTTTTTACTACAACTACTAATACTACTTATAATAATTTCGACAAGTAAAATGTTTAGAGAGAATTTAAATATTAGAAAGAATTTAATAGTTACATTTATAAACAATGTAGGTTAGAAATTGCAAGTTTTACTGTTACAGTGCTGTCAACAGTTAAATATGAGGTCAAGAAAGAGGTCTTATTTTACTTTTTATAAAACAAGTATTTATTTTCATTGAAGTCAAGAAAGGGTGACTATAAAGTGAGTTTTGGCAAAACAAGTATCATTGTCATGTTGACGTGGGTTGGCAGCTGGGGAAAGTAACTAAAAAAGTAACTAGCACTCTAACTTAGTTACTTTTACAATTGCGTAATCAGTAAAGTAACTAAGTTACTTTTTCAAGGAGTAATCAGTAATTGGATTACTTTTTCAAAGTAACTGTGGCGACACTGGGTGTGACAAACCAAGATGTCGATTAAACAGCGTGATTATGCAATAAAGTGTGCAGTTAAAAAAAAAAACACAACAAAAAACTATATTAGGCAAAGAAGCGGATGTGGGCTGGTGCAGTTAAAGCTGTAAGGCTGCTTGGATGTACAATCAAATTCTTGGAAATAAGAATTTGGCTTGTGGTAGTGAAATGAACATTTAGTTTATGGGCAACAGGTGAAATATTCCTGCAGTCCACATGCCAACTGCAGGTTCATTCAAAACCTCTGACATCTGTGGCATTGTGTTGTGTGATAAAACATGTGTTGGAGTGGACTTTACTTTGACCAGTCCAAGAGACATCTTTGCAATAATCATGCCGTTTAATCAGCATCTTGATTAGGGAATCTTTCTTTAACTTCTGGATCTGTTCATTTCAAATATGCAGTGATTAAACCATTACTTAAGAAACCTGATCTTGACCCTAGTGTATTGACAAACTATCGGCCGATATCAAATCTATCATTTTGCTCTAAAATTCTGGAAAAAGTGGTGTCACGGCAGCTTGTAGACTATCTTACTGAGAATAATCTCTTTGAGCCGCTGCAGTCTGCTTTTAGAAAATATCATTCCACAGAGACGGCTCTCACTAAAGTAGTGAATGATCTTCTGCTTACAATGGATTCAGACACCACTACGGTTCTGTTGCTGTTAGATCTCAGTGCTGCATTTGATACAGTGGATCATCATATTCTACTTGATAAGCTGGAAAATCATTTTGGGATTACTGGGAGTGCCCTTGCATGGCTGACGTCATACTTGACCAGTCGTTCTCACTGTGTTTTGTACAGTAACACTACCTCTAACCTTAGTGACATGAAATTTGGGGTTCCTCAGGGGTCTGTCTTAGGCCCCTTGCTTTTCTCCCTTTATATAGCACCCCTTGGGCACATATTGCGTCATTTTGGGATTACCTTTCACTGCTATGCAGATGATACTCAGTTATATATGCCGATAACTGCTGGAAATCTCGTTCACATAAAATCCTTAGAAGATTGCCTTGCATCAGTGAGAAGATGGATGTCTAGAAACTTCCTACTTTTAAACTCTGAAAAGAATGAAATGATGGTGCTTGGTCCAGTGAGACATCGGCATCAATTTGACCAGTTAACACTCAGCCTAGGCTCGTGTGTCATACATCACACTGACAAAGTGAGGAACCTTGGGGTAATTTTTGATCCTTCGTTGTCCTTTGGTTTCCATATTAGAAATATTACTAGGACTGCTTTCTTATTCTGCGAAATATAGCGAAGATTCGTCCCATCCTGTCTATGGCTGATGCTGAGACCCTGATCCATGCGTTCATCTCTTCTAGATTGGACTACTGCAATGTTCTATTTTCGGGTTTACCGCAGTCTAGCATTAGGGGTCTCCATTTGGTTCAGAATGCTGCAGCCAGACTTTTGACACGAAGCAGAAAGTTTGACCACATTACACCCATTTTGGCGTCTCTTCACTGGCTTCCTGTCCCAGTGAGATCAGATTTTAAGGTTCTGCTACTAACCTATAAAATTATTCATGGACTGGCACCTCCCTACCTAGCTGACCTAATTAAACCTTACATACCGGCTTTACGTTCTCAGGGTGCAGGACTACTTTGTGTCCCTAAGGTGAATAAGAAGTCTGTGGGTCACAGAACTTTCTCTTATCATGCCCCTGTTCTGTGGAATGATCTCCCTGCGTCAATAAAACAATCAGATTCTGTGGAGACTTTCAAGTCCAGACTTAAGACACACTTATTTTCCATTTCATATGGCTAGCATACTGGTGCAGTTTTGTTTTACGCTTTTTACTCTTTTAATTCATGTTATTAGTAATAGGGCGGGCCGCGGCCTCAACTTCACCTAAATTCTGGGTCTTTTAGTGAAGCTTAGGGCTAGTGGCCGGCGATCACCTTAGTATTTCTTCTGATTTTCTTGTTGATTAATGCTGGCAAATTATACAGTATTTTTTGTCTTTCTGATGCCTGATTCTGTTTTTTTCTTCTAAGGTGCAGCTCCATCCAGAGATGGGAGTTGTGTTTGTGTTGGCGAACCTCCTGTCCTCTGCACCAACAGCAATTCTTGTATATTCGTCCGTGAATTGTTCTGTGAATTATTTCTGTAATTTATGTTTGTAGCATGGCCCAAGCACAGGGTCACCCCTTTGAGTCTGGTCTGCTTGAGGTTTCTTCCTCAGAGGGAGTTTTTCCTTACCACTGTTGCTCTGGGGGTTGGTAAGGTTAGACCTTACCTGTGTGAAGCGCCTTGAGGTAACTTTGTTGTGATTTGGCGCTATATAAAGGAAATAAATTGAAATTGAATTGGACGGCACAATATCAGAGAATGGAGCCTTCAGTACCTGCAGAAAATCGATACCAATCAGATACAATGCATCCAGAAAGTATTCACAAGAACTATGAAACATTCAAACTCACTTAAATCCCCTTTCTGATGTTCGGTTTGAACTTCAGCATGTCGTCTTCACCACATCTGCGTAAATGCACTGAGTTGCTGCCATGTGATTTGCTGATTACCTATTTGTCTTAACAAGCAAATGAACAGGTGTACCTAATAAAAGTGGCCGACTGGTGAGTGCGTATGTACAGTACATAAAATTTCATCAAGGTTCATTCATAAAATTTTTGAGTTTACTATTGCTATATCTTTAACATACTTCTGGATCCCAGATCTAGATTATGCTCTGGATAGACTCAATTACAAAAAGCATTTCCTAGGACATTATTCATCTTCTTACAAAATTTTATTGAAGTTCATTATTAAAAATTTTTTGAATAAAATGTTCATGAATGCATACAAGGTCTTCTGGATCCAAAATATGCTCCAAATCAAATAGAATCCCTCATTTTCTAGGACATTATTCATTTCCTCACCAAATTTCTTCAACATTCTTGAGTTAAATGTTGCTATACGCCAAAAAATGTTCTTGATCTTAATTCCAGAATACATTCCAGTTCACCTCCAATACCAAATCAGCTACTTCCTGGAACATTATCTATCTACTCACTAATTTCATGGAAATCTATTCATTGCTTTTTAAGTTGTCCTGCTACAGACAAATGCCAGTGAAGCATTGTCTCCTTTGCGGAGATGATTACAAATTGTTTTTCCTTTAGTAATTGTACTTGAACAGTCGACCGTCATTAAAAGCTGATGTTGTGCCTTCTTTGTTTAAACAGAACTATGCAAAATGCCAGAAAACTGACAGCCATGGCACTAAAATGCTTTATCATTTTTCTAGTTTGTCTAAAGAGCATGGTATTAGCTAACATCAAGCTAGGCTATAGTTTATAGCAGTGGTTTTGTTGTGTGGGTCGCCCAAAGAGGAGGTACTGCTGGCCAACACCAGAGGGCGCCCTGCCTGTAGACAGGCTTCAGACACCAGAGGGCGCAGTTCGCCGCCAGGAGCTTCAGGAACCCTGACAGCTGTCACTCATCACCTCATCATGCCATCCATAAAAGCCTGGAGAAGACACCACACCCCTGCCGAGAAATCATCTGAACTATTCAGGTAAACTCTCAGCCGGCTTTGTGTTTTGATCAGCTAAGCTTATTGTCGCAACGTATTTTGCTTCTAAGCTCGAAAAGCTGTTAATCTGTGTTCTGAGTTTGTAGATATATCCTTTGTACACTCGCAGCTTGAGGCTGAGTTTGTGGCAGTCGAGAGGAGTAGGCATTCCCGCTCCTCACTACTACATTAATTAGCGTGACATTGGATTCTGCACGAACACTGAGTTGAGAAACTGGAGGTGGAGGTGTTTTCTCCCCTTTATCAGAACTCTGCTGACTGTTTACTGGGTGTGTGCTCACACACCCACTCTTGACTGTTTCTGCTTCCTGCCAGCAGTACCCGATCTGACAGCTGGAGACGGTGGCCACCTGGTGACTCAGGACTTGGCGGCTCCGGTGTGTTCCAGATCCGTTGGTGGTGGAAATCGTGTGGGTCCCGACTCCTATCTGGATAGGCGTCTCCTATCCTCGAGCCTGCCCACACGACACCAACTGTATAATTGACTGTAGTATTGAATTGAATCTGTATCCGTTGTGCACATTTCACAACATTAAAAGTGTTACTTTTTATTTCCAATGACCCTTCATTTACGCCCCCTGTTGTGGGTCCGTGTCACTACACGTTTACACAACAGGTTTCTTATTGTCATAGTTCTTGCGTAAATATGAAAACTTCTTTTTATATACCACTGGAGAGTTTATAGGCATCACAGATGAGATCTGCATATGTAGATTAAAATGCTACTTTATCATTTTTCTAGTTCGTCTAAAGAGCACGGTATTAGCTAACATCAAGCTAGGCTATAGTTGTAGTAGTGGTTTGTTATTGTCATAGTTCTTGCGTGAATATGAAAACTTTTTTTATATACCACTGGAGAGTTTATAGGCATCACAGATGAGATTTGCATATGTAGATTAAAATGCTACTTTATCATTTTTCTAGTTCATCTAAAGATCATGGTATTAGCTAACATCAAGCTAGGCTATAGTTGTAGTAGTGGTTTGTTATTGTCATAGTTCTTGCGTGAATATGAAAACTTTTTTTATATACCACTGGAGAGTTTATATGCATCACAGATGAGATTTGCATATGTAGATTAAAATGCTACTTTATCTTTTTTTTTTTAGTTTGTCTAAAGAGCATGGTATTAATACAATAACATGCTTTTGGGGGTGGTATGCATTTTCAAGAGGCCCAACGTCCATGTAGTGCAGCAGATAACAGAATATTTACAGAGGAATCCTTCAAATCTGGAAAGAAGCACCAAAGTTGGCACAAATACTCCTTAGACATTACTCTTTTGAAAAAACTGAGTAGCCACTTGAATTTTCAGTAGGCGGCTAGGTAGGGGTCAATTGAAGAATTACACAGGGGTCAAAATTTAAAAACGTTTCAATCATATTGAAAGCTATACCACATTATTTGTCTGATCACAACAATACCAAAAAGGTATAGTTTGGACTATCTATGACTGAATGTTATGGCGTTATGGGGTAAAAACAGCAAGAATGGTAACATAGGTCAGCATTAGTTTATACAGGGGTCAGATGTTAAAGTTGCTCTAAATATTTTAAAACGTGATGCAAATTATTGGTTGAGTTAATAGGGTTTTAAAAAGGAATAGTTTGCACTATGTGACATGCTTAGTAATCATGTTACAGGGTAACATATGTTGCATATGTCATAGATTCCAATGGACGTCGATGTTGCTCTACCTTTACCTTGCAGACCAAGCATTCAACACAGTCAAAACTATTTCATTTATTAATCCTATTAGTTCAACCAATAATTTGCACCACTTTTTACCAAAATTGGAGCAACTTTAACTTCTAACCTCTGTACAAACTGAAATCGACCTTTGTCACCATTCTACAAAACAAACGGATAAACTACATGACAAATGAGTAAAAACGCAGACTAGGTTCAAACTAAGGAATGTCTTTTCTTCTTAGAAGAGGAATTCCAACTCAAAGACAGGATCCAACCAAAATAAGTCTTTTCTTCTTAGCAAAAAAGTTCAAACCCAGAGACAGGTGTTAACTCAAAAAAAGTCTTTCCTTCTTGGTAATGAGTTCAACTCCAGAAAACAATAATACTACAACCCCTGGCAATAATTATGGAATCACCGGCCTCGGAGGATGTTCATTCAGATGTTTAATTTTGTAGAAAAAAAGCAGATCACAGACATGACACAAAACTAAAGTCATTTCAAATGGTAACTTTCTGGCTTTAAGAAACACTATAAGAAATCAGGAAAAATAATTGTGGCAGTCAGTAACGGTTACTTTTTTAGACCAAGCAGAGGGAAAAAAATATGGACTCACTCAATTCTGAGGAATAAATTATGAATCACCCTGTAAATTTTCATCCCCAAAACTAACACCTGCATCAAATCAGATCTGCTCATTAGTCTGCATCTAAAAAGGAGTGATAACACCTTGGAGAGCTGTTGCACCAAGTGGACTGGCATGAATCATGACTCTAACACGAGAGATGTCAATTGAAACAAAAGAGAGGATTATCTCTTAAAAGAGGGTAAATCATCACGCAATGTTGCAAAAGATGTTAGTTGTTCACAGTCAGCGGTGTCTAAACTCTGGACCAAATACAAACAACATGGGAAGGTTGTTAAAGGCAAACATACTGGTAGACCAAGGAAGACATCAAAGCGTCAAGACAGAAAACTTAAAGCAATATGTCTCAAAAATCGAAAATGCACAACAAAACAAATGAGGAACGAATGGGAGGAAACTGGAGTCAATGTCTGTGACCGAACTGTAAGAAACCGCCTAAAGGAAATGAGATTTACATACAGAAAAGCTAAATGAAAGCCATCATTAATGCCTAAACAGAAAAAAACAAGGTTACAATGGGCTAAGGAAAAGCAATCGTGGACTGTGGATGACTGGATGAAAGTCATATTCAGTGATGAATCTTGAATCTGCATTGGGCAAGGTGATGATGCTGGAACTTTTGTTTGGTGCCGTTCCAATAAAATTTATAAAGATGACTGCCTGAAGAGAACATGTAAATTTCCACAGTCATTGATGATATGGGGCTGCATGTCAGGTAAAGGCACTGGGGAGATGGCTGTCATTACATCATCAATAAATGCACAAGTTTACGTTGATATTTTGGACACTTTTCTTATCCCATCAATTGAAAGGATGTTTGGGGATGATGACTGTGAAAACATTCCTTGCAAAAAGACACATAGGGTCAATGTCATGGCCTGCAAATAGTCCGGATCTTAATCCAATTGAAAATCTTTGGTGGAAGTTGAAGAAAATGGTCCATGACAAGGCTCCAACCTGCAAAGCTGATCTGGCAACAGCAATCAGAGAAAGTTGAAGCCAGATTGATGAAGAGTACTGTTTGTCACTCACTGAGTCCATGCCTCAGAGACAAGCTGTTATAAAAGCCAGAGGTGGTGCAACAAAATACTAGTGATGTGTTGGAGCGTTCTTTTGTTTTTCATCATTCCATAATTTTTTCCTCAGAAATGAGTGATTCCATATTTTTTTCCCTCTGCTTGGTCTAAAAAAGTAACCGTTACTGACTGCCACAATTTTTTTTCCTGATTTCTTATAGTGTTTCTTAAAGCCAGAAAGTTGCCATTTGAAATGACTTTAGTTTTGTGTCATGTCTGATCTGCTTTTTTTCTACAAAATTAAACAACTGAATGAACATCCTCCGAGGCCGGTGATTCCATAATTTTTGCCAGGGGTTGTACCAAAAGTGACACCAGAAAACACCAGAAAAATGACACCATCAACCAACCTACAATGCACAACATACATTCAAGCATGTACGGGGTCTATTAGAAAAGTATCCGACCTTTTATTTTTTTCAAAAACTATATGGATTTGAATCACGTGCGATTACATCAGCCAACCTTGAACCCTCATGCGCATGCGTGAGTTTTTTCACGCCTGTCGGTTACGTCATTCGCCTGTGGGCAGTCTTTGAGTGAGGAGTGGTCTACCCCTCCCGTCGGAATTCCTTTGTCTGAGAAGTTGCTGAGAGACTGACGCGTTGCTTGATCAAAATTTTTTCAGAACCTGTGAGGCACATCGAAGTGGACACAATTCGAGAAATTCAGCTGGTTTTCGGTTAAAATTTTAACGGCTGATGAGAGATTATGGAGTGTTACTGTCGCTTTAAGGGCTGCCCACGGAGCGGGACGTCGCGACGCGCCCTGAGCCGCCGCTGTCTGCCTGTTTCGAGCTGAAAACCTCCAAATTTAAGCCTCTGTTGACCCAGGACGTCGTGAGAGAGCAGAGAACTTTCAGAAGAGGTCGGGATCAGCAGTTTATCCGGACATTCCACTGTTAAAGGAGATTTTGTAATGAAAGACGTGTGGACGGATTGGCGCGTTGGCAGGCAGCCGGCGCTGCGCGCCGCCACAGGAAAAACACCTCCGTGTTGATAACCATTTGTAAAAACCAGGCGGCTTTTGATGGCTTTCAGTTGAGTGAGTATCTGAGAAGTTGTTTAACAGCTGGACATGTTCCAACTTGTCCTTAAGGCTTCCAACAGAGGTGTTTTTCCTGTGGCGGCGCGGCGCGCCGGCTGCCTGCCGACGCGCCAATCCGTCCGCACGTCTTTCATTACAAAATCTCCTTTAACAGTACAATGTCCGGATAAACTGCTGATCCCGACCTCTTCTGAAAGTTCTCTGTTCTCTCACGACGTCCTGGGTCAACAGAGGCTTAAATTTGGAGGTTTTCAGCTCAAAACAGGCTGACGACGGTGCCTCAGAGCGCTGCGTGATGTCCCGCTCCGTGGGAAGTCCTTAAAGCGACAGTAACACTCCATAATCTCTCATCAGCCATTAAAATTTTAACTGAAAACCAGCGGAATTTCTCGAATCGTGTCCACTTCGATGTGCCTCACAGGTTCTGAAAAAATTTTGATCAAGCAAAGCGCCAGTCTCTCAGCAAGTTCCCAGACAAAAGAAATCCGATGAGAGGGGTGAACCACTCCTCACTCAAAGCCTGCCCACAGGCGAATGACACAACCGACAGGCGTGAAAAAACTCACGCATGCGCAAGAGGGTTCAAGGTTGGCTGATGTAATCGCACATGATTCAAATCCATATAGTTTTTGAAAAAATAAAAAGGTCGGATACTTTTCTAATAGACCTTGTATTAACACAATGGACCCACAACTACAGACAAGCAGGAGTCACTATATATAGCCACCCTCATCTGTTGCAGGTGCAGACCCAAACAGGTGAACTCAATCAGAAGCTAAGGAAGTGTAAGGAATCTAAGAAGACACCAGAGGGTAGCAAATATTCAAATACTACATGAAAATGAAGATAATAAAAAGGGAACACCAGGTGGCAGCAGATCAAGTTATTGCTTGAAACTGAAGATAACTGCACATTAGAGAATAATGAAAAACCAGAGAAAAGACAAAATGCTAAGAAATGATGCAAGATAAGAAGGTGGGAATAACAGAACATAAAGAAATGGAGCAGACAGGAGCTGGGAACAGATCTGACAAACAGAGACTAAAAGAGGAGACTAAACCAACTGAAACCCCAACAAAGACAGAACCACAACACTTTGTCTTTGACAGAATGTTGTTTGTGTTTGACAGTTTTTGGTGTGGTCTTTGATGTTCTTTGACAGTCTTTGGTGGTCTTTAATGGTCTCTGACTCTTTGACAGTCTTTGGTGAGGTCTTTGATGTTCTTTGACGGTCATTGGTGGTCTTTAATGGCCTTTGACTCTTTGACAGTCTTTGGTGTCGTCTTTGATGTTTTTTGACTGTCTTTGTTGGTCTTTGAAGGTCAGGTTCTAATGACATCTTTTTCAGTCTTGGTCCAACCTAATAAAATGCTTCATTTGGTAAAACTCAAATGAATAAGGTTGATCCAAATTAAATTTATGCCAACATTCATTCATTCATTTTCTATGCCTGCTTATTTCAATTAAGGGTTATGGGGGAAGGGGGGGTGTGTGGGTGGAGGCTGGCGTCTATCCCAGCAGTCACAGGGCAAGAGGCGTGGTACACTCTGGACACGGTGCCAGTCTATCGCAGGGCTTTAGGCCAACATGTTAACTCAATTTGGACAAACTTAATTCAGTTGAGTGTTACCAACTGAAGCAATTTAATTAGGTTGTTGCTTCTTTTTTTTCAATGCATATGTTGCGGCTGCACTCTGCGTTGTGTTGTTATGACTCCGCCCATTTGCTCCCCTTGGGACGCAAACTCACGATGGCATGGGAGTCGGACCTTCTAACCAGAAGGCCAAAACCCAGGGCTCTGGCCTTGTTACCAGAGAATCCCCTGAGCTGTCGGTAGTGAGGTTTACTAACTACATATATGCACAATGACACCTGGTGGCCACCGTTACACATATTTCACTGTCTACTCTCAAAAGCATTATGTTTTTTTTTTTTTTCTTTTTACTTAATTTGCAGGTACAGCTGTGAACCAGAAATTGTGATGCCAACAAACAACAAACTACATTTGTGCACAGAATCTATTCACTGCCAAAGAGCAGGAAATAAAAATGAACAGCCGCCGGGCCACAATGACTTCAACATGTTTAGTACATTAAATTTAATAACTTTGTTCAGAAACGTTTGAAATAAGATAAATTCATATTGAGCCGGCATATAACTTACAGCAAATTCAGTAATGATGGACCTTTTGGCCCCAGAACTACAAAAGCAAGTGAATGCTTGATTTTAATGAAACAAAAGTTTATAAAAGTTTGTGGGACACCGGGGATGTTTCTCCTCTCCAGTGCTTTGAGTTGTTCTTGCCAGGTAATTTTACAAGGTTCTGCGAAGACAGATCTGACAAGAAAGAAAGAGGACGAGCGAGAAAGGGGGAATACATATGAGAGAGAGAGAGAGATGATAGAGCTCCTTAACGTGCCAGAGAGAATATAGGAGTTCTTCTGGAGGCCAGAACAGCATGGAGCTCAAATCGAGCCAAAAACTTTGCGGTAACCTTTCTGATCCCCGCGTGGAGGGAGAGTGATGGCTGGATGTCAGAAAGAGAGGAAAAAAAAGGAGTAGTTAAATCTCAAAGTCCTCCTCCTCCTGTAGGTCAGGTGCATTGTGGGACTTGGGGTATGCAGATTGAGCCTGATTTGTGTGGAGGCTGTTGACACGCTCGTCCGTGCCAACAGAAACATTTGGGACTCCTTTTACCTGCACGGTGACCTGCACATATTTCCCAGAAAAGCATTTGAAGCAAAGTGAAAATGACAACGTCAAAGCGCCTGACAATTCTCTCCGGCCGGATGAATCGAGCTTCAAGCAAAAACTTTGTTCTGATTGTGATGGAATGCATCAGAGGTAATCCCGCGCCATTGTTTGAGAAACGTTTCAGTTCGAATGGGGTTTGAAGCTTTCTGGTGGGAAAATAATAGAATCTTACAGAAGAGAGACAAAATTCAGATCAAAACTGAAAGAATGTTTCTGAACATTCATTTTCACCCTCTTAAAAATTGAAGATGCTATTTCACCTTATAATATAGTATTGTTTCTACAACATATTCGAAATTGCTGCCGCACATTCACATTATTGTTAACATTTAATCATGTAAAATAAATTTTAGAATTTTTAAAATTTGGACCAAATACACAGAAAAAAGAATCAACTTAAAAAGTTGTTTCAATTGGTAACATCTAAATTAATTACGTTGTTTGAACTTACATTAATAAGTTAGATCAACTCTAAGTTACGAACCTAAGTTCAAACAACTTAATTCATTTAGATGTTTCTTACCAATTGAAACAATTCATTTACATTGGTTCAACTATTCTCTTTTTTCAGTGTATGTTTAATTCTCATCTGCCGTGTGAACAGGAAGTCACTTTGGGTTTTTGTTTTTCACTTTTAAATTGCCATTATTGTGTTTTGAGCATTTTGAAACATTGAGTCTTCTTCTGAAGCAATTGGTTCATTAAATAGTAATTCATTTCATAAAATATTTTGGAAGGGCTGAGGCCGATCAGACTTAAAGGGTTAACTCTTTAAGGGTGTAAAGGGTTAATATATTCTTTTTCTTGTTTTTTGAAACAGTGAGTTATTGCCTGAACCAAAATGTCCCTACTGTGTTGCCATTGTAGTGTTTTGGGTGTTTTGAAACACTGACTAAATCTCTAATGCAAATGTTTAATTTACGCTTTTAAACTTTTAGAAACACTGAATCATTTCTTTAAACCCACTATGTTGTCATTGCAGAGTTTCAAGAGTTCTGAAACACAAGCTCATTTTCTGAAGCCCCTGGCTAATTTTGTATATCCACAGGTCCAAAAACAATGAATCCTTTTCTGAAACAATTGGTTAATTTAGTGTCTCAATTTTTCAAAAATATTAAAATATGTTCAGAGTAATTTTTGTTGTATTGTTCAGTGATTCAAATAGTGAACCATTTTCCAAGTTAACAAATTGCCACCATGTGCTGTTAACATTGTAGTGCTTCAAAACAGTGAGTGATTTTGTGACATTAATTGAAATTACTGTTCAAGCTTTTGAAACAGTGAATTATTTTCTGAAGCAACTGAACAGCTTGTGGTTTTGAACATTTTGAAACAGTGAATACCCAAAGAATCCCCACTATCCGTTTGCCATTATAGTGTTTTGAATCAGTGAATTATTTTGTAAAGCATTTGGTTCATTTATTATGCCCATCTATACCTGTTAGGGGTATTTGCATATGTAATGTAATGTTTTAAATTTTTCACATTTGAAAGAAAATTGTACGTCAAATTGTGCTAAATATTATTTTCTATCAAAGTAGACCACAACGACACAGCAATAAAATATCTTAAATAGCCAAAGTGGCACTTTTCTAAAATCTTTCATTTAGGGGTGTAAAATGAGTTTTAGTTTATAATAGTGATACTCCGTGATTTTAATTACCAAGTGATAAAATGTCAAAAGACACACAGACACCAATGTGCAAAACATGTTATTGTTATGAATTTAAGATGTATCTGCTTGTGTTTGTTGTATTTGAGCATTCTACAAGTATTATTATTTAATAATTGGATTGGATGGAGTACTTCTCCAAAATAGCTTGGATGTAACAAAAGGGTAAGCGGAAGCGAGTGAGCAAATAACACTAGCTTACCATATTTTTCAGAGTATAAGTCAGAATCCACATTGATATTTTCGTATGGTAGCTTAAATTCACCCATTTCAGCGTCGGTACATGACTTTCTCTCGCTCTCAGCTAACAGCGCTAACAGCGCTAACAGCTAACAGCGCTAACAGCTAGCAGCGCTAACAGCTAGCAGCGCGTGCGGCTGGTATTCTGTCGAATTGTGCGTCTTGTCACATAAATCAACAGTTCTGCGTCCCAACAATACTGCGCGTGCGTGCACCATTGCGCCCTCCGTGCAACTTTGCATGCATGCGCAGGCGCAGAGGACAGGAATGACATCTCATCAAAACACCAGTCAGGGGGCAGAGTAATACATCCAAATGTGAAATGGTCAAATATTTTGCCACTGTTACCCTGCCATACGGTCTGAAATCTCACACGATTAACCAATGACATTTGCAGAAAAAATGTCATTGGATTAGAATTTTCATTATTAGTCGCACTGGAGTACAACGCGCAGGACCTCTCATTACTAGTGAAGCAGCAGGACCTTCGTGGCCGGGACGACGGTGGGGGATTGAACCCACACGGCTCGCACCAAAAGACCGTTCCTCTACCAGGTCAGCCAAAGGGGAACTCCCCGTTAGCTAAGCTAGCGGGAACGTCTTTTCAATTGGGACCCAGGACTTTCATCCCGCTACACATCTCCCCACCATTTTTGACTTCGTCCCGAAGTCACAGGTACATGTTAGCATACTCTGTGATCCACATCCTGTTCGTGACACCAGATTGAAGCAGCAGGACCTTCGCGGCCGGGACGACGGTGGGGATCGAACCCACGCGGCTCGCACAAAATACTGTTCCTCTACCAGGTCAGCCAAAGGGGAACTCCCCGTTAGCCAAGCTAGCGGGAACGTCTTTTCAATTGGGACCTGGGACTTTCATCCTGCTACACTAGTAATAAAAAAAACCCCCTACAACTTATACTCCGGAAAATACGGTACAGTGTATTTAGAAATACCCAGAGTTTTAAAATATGCAAAAATTCAAAGTATATGACACATTTCAGAAGTTTAAAAACAGGGAATCCTTTTGTGAAGCAGTTGGTTGATTTAGATCAAAGTGACAGGAAGCCTTATTTTTACGACTAGACAATAGTCAATAAATAAGTAAGTTCTATACAGGGCCTCAGTCCCACTGGGCCGGTGCTTATCCTTGGATACCATAGCGTGACGTGGATGAGAGTCTATCCCCCCCATCCACAGACGTGACACCAACCCATTACAGGTTACTTCTCCAACCAAGGCCTAAACCCATTTCCAGCTGTGTGGAGTTGGACAACTCAGACGAAGCATCTTGTCCAAGAACACAGGTAGCCTGAAGCACAAACCTGGACTGGAACCCCAGTCTACATGTTGGTAGTCCAACTCTTATCCCACAGAGCCACTTAACCATGTGTAAAGAATTTTGGAGGAATTTGAACCCAAAGAAAATCATACACAAGTAACTCTCAGGAAATCCACTTACAAATACGGTAATAGGTTTGTCTCGCTGTTGTCACGACAGAAGACACATATCATCCCATTAGGTTCACCAAAAGGGTGAAACTCAGGAAAACCGTTGTAATGAAGTCCAACAAGATATGCGAGAACATGAAGTGAAAGTCTGGAACCAACCCAGATGAAGAAGGCAAAGTATACGGTTTACAGTGCTAACGTGTCATTTATCACCTATTATTATCATTCCATCCAACGAAGGGTTTGTCACCTTTGTTGGAATCGCATCCACCCCATGTGTTATGGAGATGGTCAGTAAAATTGCGGAGTGTATCGCTCATAAATCATTCAAAGCAGTGATCTTGAACAAACATCGCTGAGTCATGGCGAGGCGCCATTGTTCCAAAATCAGACCCCCGCTCCAGCGCACGTATGGAACCAGACAAACTGTCTAAATATAGTGTCAGATTTGACCTCACAATGCTCTCTTTGACACTGACTAATCTCTGGTGTTGCCACTGGGAGCACCAACGGCGAAAAACCACAAGGTCACACGATGCTGGTAGAGGACCCGTGTGTTTGGATTTGTGTCTCCCCGCGTGAGGTTGACCCGGATTACACCACCCATGCTTCGCTCGCTCTCTTTCCCACATCTGTCTCCAATTGACGGCAAACCAACCGAGACCGTGATCACTCATTATTCACGGACAACAAGTTATTTCTGCTTTTCAACATACAGTTACGTCATATTTGTTTTGCCTTTAAATGTTTGAATATGAGCCCCAGTCGACCGGAAAAAGGACGCGCTGTAAAACATTTTGTGAGGTTTGATTATGAAATAGCCGCCCTCGAGAGTCGGGCTGCCCCAGGTATTAGACACAAACAATAATGAGTAGTTTGTGCAGTGAGGAGCAACAGATTCTCTCCTCTCTAACCCTCTGTACAGAGACTGCTGTATTCTGCTCTAACCACAAGTGGGCGATGTTTGACTGCTCTTAATATCAAGACATCTGAAAATTGAAATCATGTTTTCCCAAAGAGGTCAGAATCCATGAATATAAAACAATATTACCCTTTATTTTGAGGTGGAAAAACCCCCAAAACCTACACCACAGGTGCATCTTGGACGTCTTCATCATCTGAATTTCATGAAGGTTTGTTGGTCCAAAGTCTCTTTTCACATCACAATACACAGATGGATTTGTGTCGTTCTCGCTGGGATCGATCGAGTATGAAGTCTGCAAAACGGGACCTGGTCAGACTTTTACAGAAGTCTCAAGATAGTACATGAACATGTGCTTGGAAATCTTTCAATAAAGGCAGCAAAGGCATTGCCTGTTTCAACAGTAGCAAATCTCAATAGAGCATTATAATGGATAAACAGGAGTGTGCGTCCAGACGTGTGGAAAAATGTAACCGAGAAGCGGAAAAACAATGTATAGTGCAGCAGATAAGTGAATATTTACTGAGGGATCCTTCAAATGGTGATGCAAGCACCAAATTTGGCACACGTACTCCTTAGACATTACTCTTTTAAAAATACCGAGTGGCCACATGAGCTTTCAATATGCGGCCAAGAAGGGGTCAATTGAAGAATTACACAGGGGTCAAAATTTAAAAATGCTCCAATCATATTGAAAGGTATTCCATATAATTTGTCTGATCATAAAGATTCCAAAAATGTATAGTTTGGACTATCTGTGAATGAATGTTAAGGAGTTATGGGGTAAAAACAGCAAAAACACTGAGAAAGGTCCATTACAGTTTGTACAGGGGTCAAAAGTTAAAGTTGCTCCAATTTTCGTAAAAAAGTGGTGCAACTTACTGGTTGAGCTAATAGGATTAATAAATGGAATGGTTTTGACTGTGCCACGTGCTTGGTTTGCAAAGTAAAGGTTAAACAATGTCGGCATCCATTGGATTCTATGACATGTGACATATGCTACCCTGTAACATGATAACTAAGCATGACACATGATGCAAACTATTCCTTTTTAAAACCGTATTCACTCAACTAATAATTTGTATCACTTTTTTATCAAAATTGGAGCAACTTTAACTTTTGACCCCTGTACAAATTGAAAATGACCTTTGTCACCATTCTTGCTGTTTTTACCCCATAACGCCATAACATTCATTCACAGATAGTCCAAACTATACCTTTTTGGAATCTTTATGATCAGACAATTAATGTGGAATTCCTTTCAATATGATTGGAGCATTTTTAAATTTTGACCCCTGTGCAATTCTTCAATTGACCCCTACCTGGCCGCCTATTGAAAGTTCATGTGGCCACTCTGCATTTTTAAAAGAGTAATGTCTAAGGAGTACATGTGCCAAATTTGGTGCTTGCATCACTATTTGAAGCATTTTTTTCAGTTAACTGCTGCACTAGTAGGGGAAACCGGGGCACGGTGAATCAGTAGCTATATCTGCAAAACTACATATATATTTGCAGCAGTTATGCCATATTTTTATGCATAAAGACATCCCCCTTATAAATTAGTGTTTTGTTTTTGGATACATTAAGGGTAAAACTAAGTGGCAAGTGAAGTCATTTTTTTTCCTATCAAAAGTAAATTTTGTGGATGTCAGTGTCTTTGTATTTATTTCTCACAACAGAGGAAAGGTGGCCCAAAAATTGTTATTAGTTAGAAGACTACCCCGTCCAACTGATATATGTGTTATGTCTTCTCCAGACTATCAGCTATTTGATAACATGACTCATGTGTGTCACATGCACCCGGGGCACAGTGAATCAGTCTAGAAAGTGATTTACTAAACCCCAGTATCAAGTGGATGACAAATATTACTTGCTAAAGCTTATACATTTGTTTTTCCATGAATTATGTCTATAATTTGTGTATATAAACATCAGTTTTCACGTTTGAACAGAAATTATGACAGTTGTATTTATAATTGTTTCTAAAGGACTTATATCACTATATAAGACACGCACACTTTACATAGCTGGATTATAGCTAATTTTGAAGAAATCTATATAATCGTGTGTTTTATCATTATATTCTAAGTTGATTCACTGTGCCCCGCACACTGATCCACTGTACCCTGTGAAATAGTATCCGGGGCACAGTGAATCAAAAATTTTTAAATTCATTTTAAACACCTGTAAATTACACTTTAGGAGACATAAATAACACAGCCTTATAAACAATAACTTGCTGTATTAAATCCACAATAGAATGACCTAAACCTATGCATAATGTGTTTAAGCTGTCACAACACAACATTTCTGATCCACTGTGCCCCGGACTCCCCTACTCATGCATCTAACAGCTGAAGTTGATTACAAGTCCTTAGTGTTTTGATGTGATTTCAAGACATTGCGTAGATTAGGTTTTGGGTCAAGTCAGAGGAAGCTACCTGGAGTTAATTAAGGTATGTAGCTTTGAGAAAGACAATCAAAGTTAGCTTATGTCAAGAAAAGATCAAGTTAGCTAACTACAGTGCATCCGGAAAGTATTCACAACGCTTCACTTTTTCACTTTTTTATGTTACAGCCTTATTCCAAAATGGATGATATTCATTTTTTACCTCAGAATCTACACACAATACCCCATAATGACAATGTGAAAAAAGTTTGTTTGTTTCTTTGTTTTTTTTTTAGATTTTGCCAAATTTATTAAAAATAGAATACTAAGAAATCACATGTACATAAGCATTCATAACTTTTGCCACGAAGCTCAAAATTGAGCTCCGTGCATCTTGTTTCTACTGGTCATTCTTGAGCTGTTTTTACAGCTTAATTGGAGTCCACTTGCTATAAAAACTATAAAAACAGACAACATGAAATGTAACACAAATAAATAACCGTACACCTATGTTTTAGCAAGGTGTGAAGTCCTCTAGAGGGGTCCGGGGACATGCCTCCCACGCTGCCAAGGTTTTTAAAAACTTTTGGTGCATTCTGGTCTATTACATGTTGAATTATGTCTGCCATATATGTCCCCCCAGAATTCACCATAAACGAAAATAACAAATGTCATCGAGGGGGTGGGCGAATAACCCGGAAGCTGTGACTCCTCTGCACTGAAGTGTTGGAGGCACTGTGGCATAAAGCCCCCGGTAAGGAAACCCTAGGCCTTCCCGGGGGGTCTGGACTGAGTAGGAGGGCGCTCCAGTGTAGGATGACGGGCCACGCTGGTCTGTCCAGATCCACATAGGCCAACCTGAGGCGGTCCACCAAAATGTGCTGGCTTTACCGCCTATGTTGACCACATTCATCATATTATTTTCACTGTACCTCTGTCTTAGTCCAGTTTTTACTCCTCTTCTTATCTTTTATCCACCCCCGGACATCAGACAGTTTGGGCAGTTTTGACATTGTTGACTTGTTATTCACTTAATTAATTGCGACCCAACACCAGAGGGTTTGGGCTGTTTTTTGAGAAGGGCTTATCATCAAACACTTTTTGGCGGGGGGTGGGGGGTGAGATGAGAAAACCATTATCATCATTATTACTTAATAGGCTTTGCTATGCAGTTAACTCAATATGGGCCTATATTTATTTTATATTAAATGGTATTAACTAGTTTTAGTACAGTAGTAGTAGCATACCCCCTGGATGGACCCCATACTTAGCTATTGCCTATACTAATGCCTATAGGCTGGGCCAGGCCATGTGTTTATTTTAAAAACAAAACCAAAAAAAGTTGGGGGAGGGGGGGGGGGGTCAATTTAGCAAACAGCTGCAGCTTTTGTTTTCTAAGGCACTGAGTGAAAGCTTTGTTTGGTCATCTGTAACAACTTCATGATGCCCGAAATGAAAATTGACATGGGGTCTTTCCAGTAGCGAGGGTTGTCTTCGGTCCTTGTGCCTGAAAGGGTCGACTGCTTATCCAGTTATCCAGCAGCCCGGGGTTGATGTGTGTGTTAGCCACTAAGTTGGAGTCCAGTCAAGAACTGCAGTGTGGGAGGTGCAAACCTCCACTGTGGTGTTCCAGTGAGTTGAGATAATTGTTTGCTTCCTTGTTCCCAAGGGACATTAAGGCAAACAATACACGTTATTTTGCATGCATGCAGAGTTTGCGTTCACACTTCAAGGACATTTTTGTGGGGGTTGGTCCAGTTTAATATCATATAACCATTTAATTCCCAGTATTAGTCATTTTAAAGGAATATTTGTGCAGTTTAGCAGATGAGACAAACTGCATTCATGCTTTCTCTCTGCTACCCAACGTACTCTACCTAGTCTCCATTACTTCCATGCAAAATAAACACAGTACACCATAGGAATGTTATCCCAAAACCTACTAATTCCCCTTGATTACATTAATATTTTTGCTTGAAATGGCCCTTTTCCCCTTCCTATTGCTGTTGTTTATTTTCAGTTTCCCCTCCTACTTGCACTGCTTTCACTATTAGCACACAATTAGAGGCCATTAGCTGTCAGACAGATGCCCTTTGTTTCCTGTGATTGTTTGGGTGATTTTATGTTTGTATTTGTGGAAGGAGAGGAGTCCTGTGGAGTGATCGTGCATGACCAATGATGGGGTCAAGTCATGAATGCGTGAGCAGAAAACAGGGATGTCGATTTGCTGCCTGTCCCAGCATGGACAGCAAGGATTTGTAAGGATATTTTCATGCAGAATCTTATTAGTCTTCGTATTGTTTATTTTGATTGTACACAGATAATGTGCTTATATCAGTAATTGCGTATCTTAAGGTTATGATGTGTTTGTTTGGTTTTGTAGTGTTTGCAAAGATTGGAGCTTCAGAATCCCCCAAATCATTTCAGGGGACTACTGGGCCAAAAGCTATTTTCATTAGAGGCCAACCAATATATCGGCTGGACCATAACATTGGAGCAGTGGCATCAATGTCTCTGGGTTCTCCGACTTTGAGCTTGAGAGACACTTGGGAAGAGCATATGGAGTCATGACGTCACTGGACGGAGGTGTTTGGCGATGCCGATATATGTGATCAAAGTATTTAGCATCCTGGAGGCTGAACGGTAACCACTGGCCTAAGGCGACTGAAAGTCTTTGGTACTCTGCCTATTTGGAGGATCATTGGGTATTGCTTGAATAACTTTGTGCCAATTGAACAGTTATTTAAGGAGAGTCAGGTGAGGACTTTAAGTTGCATTGTGAGGGAACGTTAGCTACAACATTTTGGACATGTGGCGTGTTTTTTCTTTTCTGGGCATGATCCAGGCCATACGTGCCTCAGTGTTGAGGACCCAAGGTTGTGGGGATGATCGTGTTTTGCCTGGCACTGACGACTAGATGCCTATTTTTGAGAGGTGGTTATGGACCAGTTCGCTACCTGGTTGGTTGCTATCAAGGATCCAACATGTTTCCATGATGTGGTTCATGGGGAAACTTGGGGCACCGGCACATGCTCCCAGGACCTGACCTGACTTGATGTCAAATATGTAATGGGGCGCCATTTAATAACAGAGCGCCGTTTCTTCCCGTTTAATCCTGAATAGCAAATCGGGGCCCATTTTGAAGCATCATAGTAACGTCTTGGTCCATCTTTGTCAACCTTTCAATTTTCAATTTATTTTCATTTATATAGCACCAAATCACAACAGAGTTGCCTCAAAGTGCTTCACACAAGTAAGGTCTAACCTTACTAACCCCCAGAGCTACAGTGGTAAGGAAAAACTCCCTCTGAGGAAGAAACCTCAAGCAGACCAGACTCTAAGGGGTGACCCTCTGCTTGGGCCATGCTACAGACATAAATTACAGAACAATTCACAAAACAAATATACAGGAAATGCTGTTGGTGCACAGGACAGGAGGGTCTCCAGCACAAATACAACTCCCATCTCTGGATGGAGCTGCACCTTAAACAGAGAGAAAAAAAAACAGAATCAGGCCAATCTTGAACAAACTTGGTATATGCAGTGGTGGCGCCAGGAAATTTTTGTTTGGGAGGCTGAAGGGGGGCTGGGGTAAAAGTTAGAGGGGCTCCACAAAATGTCATCGAAATGAAAAATATATAGTAAATTGCTTTATAAATACCACGGTATATGTTTTAGTCACCCGTGCTCCTCTAAAATGTGGTATCAATGCACACACACATCACTTAGAAAGATTACAAGTTCAGTAAACTTACACATAGGTATACAAACTGAATTCATTGAAATGGTGCTCAAGACAATGCATGGAATCAACCTTACATCCTAAATTTTTGGAGTATGGAGTAAAATTTGTCTCATTAATACTTGCAAATGAACAGAGGGTGATTTACAAATATCCTTTGATTTGTACACATGCTTTGTGATCCACAAACACAAATTTCTGATTTGTAACGTGTGTGGGTTTGTACAAATAAATGTTTATTTGCAAAACTGAAAATTCTGTTTGTGAAGGGTGATTCAGCATTGGTGGATCACCGAACACACACATTCATCACTTTGTTCAGTTATGCAATATTGAGACATTCACAGTGCAAAACTGCTGTTGAGATCCACAAATATGTCAGTTGTTATTCACATTATTGGCAGAATTATTGGGGGGGCTGAGGGGGGCCCCCAAGCCCCACTGGGTATATGTAGTAGTTATGGCCATCACTGGCCCCAGATTTGAAATTGGAAAGTAATTTTTGAACTGTTCTAAGTTCAAAAATGAGTACTATTCAAAAATTTCATCCCAAGTCTCGAAATCGTTGATAGTACATGGTGACATCCGGGTATTCGTAGCTTTAAAGGCTTCAGTCATGTTCGAACTTCTATAAACGGGATATTCATAGTGACGACAGCTTGAAACATGTTTCATCGTGCTCCATCAGCATAAAAATTTAAAACTGAAGCAGCGTTTGTTGTCGTTTTTGTTCAAAGTTGAACAGCCCAATCGTGTCTGGCTGAGGACTCAGCTCCTTTCTTTTGTTTTTGGGTGGATTGCCAGATCTGCACTTTATAAGCCAGCGAGTTGCCAGATCTGCACTTTATAAGCCAGCGAGTTGCCAGATCTGCACTTTATAAGCCAGCGAGTTGCCAGGTCTGCACTTTATAAGCCAGCCTGTAGGAGGCAAGCCGAATTAAGCCGTTTCATCCAGTTTTTGCGCTTTATTCATGGGTGATCACAGTAGAATGTCACCCTGTGGAATAGCTCGATAAGGGGCTGGCGTTGCACTCTTTCAGTGCTGCTTCTTGTTGAAATTGTTGGACTCATTATTCCATTAGAACCATAAGAACTCAAAAGAACAAACACATTTGGGAAAAGAATTTCAGAAATTCATCAGGATCCTTCTAGAATTTTCCACAAGGGAACTCATCGCATCATACTGTGTTGCACAAAAGAAAGAAATCAGTCTGTTTTTGAGGCAGGTGTGGCACAGCATGTGATCACTGTATTTTAAACTGGACATGTCTCTGTGGATTTCCGCTAAAGTAGTGGCACTAAATCTATCACAGTGACGGAACAGTAACAAGGTCTGAACAGATTTGTAGAAAAGCAGCAGAAGGTGTCTGCTCACATTTAAAGCCTTTGCTGGCTGTAAGTAAATTACAGCCAAATATCCGTCCATCCATCGATGGCAGGTTGACACGCAACACGATTTTGCAAGGCAATGAAACCCTTTATTGCTATTGCTGCCTTACGAAAAGCCTCTTCTAGTTCACAGAAGATATTAGCAGGTGTTTGTCTGTTTTCTGAATCTGCTGCAGCTGCGTCAAAAGAACACGTCTTTATCTTTTGACTCGGGTCGTAACGTCGGGCTGTTTCTGCTTGGCTTTAAAACATATGGTGCTCAGAGCCTTGACCGATAACTTGTATGCTCAAGTAGTTCTAATTTTCCGACTGATTATTTATACAGATTCACAGTCTTTGTTCTGAATCGTTGTAACGGAGGCATTCCAGAACTCACTGGGCCCACGAATCAAGGTTTTGGTTGTTTCGCCCCTTATTGTAATCCCATTGAAATCCGCACTGATTTACTATGTTTTGAATTATGTTGTGGTTGTCGGCTACATCTTTACTTGGAGGAAAATAGTGAGTCTGTGTTCCTCACTAAACACGTGGTCTTTTCTTGATTTCCAGCCAAGATGCAAGGACGAAGCTTGGAAATGGAATGGAAAATGGATCACAAATTAAACCTAATATCTCAAGTATAAACATGACCACAGACCAACAACAACAACCAACAACTGGAAAAGAGATGATGATGATGTGACATTAAGGCTTTGTCAGTAGTGATGTATCATGCAGAACAAATCTTTTAAGCATTGTCTTTGTTAAAAGACAAATCTTTTTTGTCTGGCTCCCTGTTTATTACATCACTGCCGCCTGATTCTGTTTCTCTCTCCCTCTCTCTGGTTTGAGGTGCGGCTCCATCCAGAAGTGGGTGTGGGTGTCTTCTTCTGCAAGCCTTCTGTCCTGGACACCAGCATGGATTCCCAAAATTTCCTGTATATTTGTGTTGTCAAGTGTGCCAGTAGCATGTCCCAAGCAGAGGGTCACCCCTTTGAGTCTGGTCTGCTTGAGGTTTCTTCCTCATATCATCAGAGGGAGTTTTTCCTTTACTACTGTTGCCTGTTTTCTTGTTCCAGGGGTTGGTAAGGTTAGACCATACTTGTGTGATGCGCCTTCAGGCAACTTTTTTGTGGTGATTTGGTGCTGTATAAATGAAATAAACTGAAATTGGTATTAATAAGTGACCGTCAAAAATGAACACCAAAATACTATAGCTGATGGGGTGGTCATGTCCAAACCTATACAAGATTGGATGTCTGGACCAAACTGGATGAAAATCTTAAAATCTTAATTATGGGCACTATAAAGCAGAGGTCGCAGGAAGTCACTGTCAAGTCATTCTCAAGTTATGAATCGACAAGTCTCAAGTCAAGTCTCAAGTCAGCTTGCAAACAATTGGTGGTCATTATGACTTGAGACTTGTCTATTCATGACTTGAGAGTGACTTGCTGATGACTTCGTCCTGGCTGATGGCGCATAATAAATTAGAACAAGTCATTCTCAAGTCATGAATCGACAAGCCTCAAGTCATAATGACCACCAATTGTTTGCAAGTTGAATTGAGACTTGTCGATTCATGACTTGAGAGTGACTTGACAGTGACTTCATCCTGGCTGATGGGGCATAATAAATTAGAACAATCACTGAAGTGGACAGTCCTTAGATCATCTTGGTGTAACTTGATCATGGTCTCTGGGATACCCTCATTTTTGGATGTTGTTACAATTTGGTGAAAATTGGGTAAATTGATTGATTGATAAAATTCAAGCTAATATGGGCACCAAAATCAATCCATTGTTCAGTAATCTGAACGGTTCTTAGAGGGTCTTGCTGACATTTGGTCATGGTCATATCCAAACCTATACAAGATTGGATGTCTGGACCAAACTGGACGAAAATCTTAAAATCTTAATTATGGACACTATAACGCAGAGGCGGCAGGAAGTCATTGTCAAGTCATTCTCAAGTCATGAATCGTCAAGTCTCAAGTCAGCTTGCAAACAATTGGTGGTCATTATGACTTGAGACTTGTCGATTCATGACTTGAGAGTGACTTGCTGGTGACTTCGTCTTGGCTGATGGGGCATAATAAATTAGAACAATCACTGAAGTGGACAGTCCTTAGATCATCTTGGTGTAACTTGATCATGGTCTCTGGGATACCCTCATTTTTGGATGTTGTTACAATTTGGTGAAAATTGGGTAAATTGATTGATTGATAAAATTCAAGCTAATATGGGCACCAAAATCAATCCATTGTTCAGTAACCTGAACGGTTCTTAGAGGGTCTTGCTGACATTTGGTCATGGTCATATCCAAACCTATACAAGATTGGTTGTCTGGACCAAACTGGACGAAAATCTTCAAATCTTAATTATGGACACTATAAAGCAGAGGTGGCAGGAAGTCATTGTCAAGTCATTCTCAAGTCATGAATCGACAAGTCTCAATTCAGCTTGCAAACAATTGGTGGTCATTATGACTTGAGGCTTGTCGATTCATGACTTGAGAGTGACTTGACAGTGACTTCGTCCTGGCTGATGGGGCATAATAAATTAGAACAATCACTGAAGTGGACAGTCCTTAGATCATCTTGGTGTAACTTGATCATGGTCTCTGGGATACCCTCATTTTTGGATGTTGTTACAATTTGGTGAAAATTGGGTAAATTGATTGATTGATAAAATTCAAGCTAATATGGGCACCAAAATCAATCCATTGTTCAGTAATCTGAACGGTTCTTAGAGGGTCTTGCTGACATTTGGTCATGGTCATATCCAAACCTATACAAGATTGGATGTCTGGACCAAACTGGACGAAAATCTTAAACTCTTAAAATCTTAATTATGGACACTATAACGCAGAGGCGGCAGGAAGTCATTGTCAAGTCATTCTCAAGTCATGAATCGACAAGTCTCAAGTCAGCTTGCATTATGACTTGAGACTTGTCGATTCATGACTTGAGAGTGACTTGCTGGTGACTTCATCCCACCTCTGCTATAAAGTCTGCCGACACACTCATGAAGTGTATTTCTACATCCTCCTTCTGACCTCCAGGGGATAATAAACTGTTCTGAAGAACAAGAAGTCACATTGAACAATGAACTTCATAAGCAGCTTCTGATTAAGACTCTTCATGTGCACCATCCCAGTGCACCCAGCTGTAAATGTGCACTGGCCTTGGCTGGGGGAGTAACCACAGACTGTATTTGTACTAGACAAAGCCTCCGTGACATCACCCATTGGTTTTATAAAGAGTGGATTTGAAACAGAAATCAAGCGGCTCCAATCAGTGGCTGACTCCGCCTACCTACGGTCAGTCTTGCCCGGTGGTGCATGGGCAAGACTGGCATGACCTGGACGGGATATAGGAACCTCAAATATGCCTCCATCTCTCAGTTACCAAAACAGACTAGTTATGGCTCAGGTGTTTCATTATTTTGTGGACTGGGTGGGTTTTCATCACAGGTGGCTGGGTATGGGTTTTAAAACTATGAAGGCATATTGGCTCAGTAACCATTGTACCTAATATCCAGAGGTGGGAGCAAGTCACCATCAAGTCATGAATCAGCAAGTCCCAAGACAAGTCTCAAGTCAGCTGTCAACACATGGTGGTCATTATGGCTTGAGACTTGACGATTCATGACTTGAGAGTGACTTGATGGTGACTTACTCCCACCTCTGCTAATGTCACCAAACTACCTACTGATTAGTGCTAACCCAGTGCTAACTTGCAAATTAAATAATACAAAAATTTTCACTCGATGGAAATACTAGAGCACAGAACAGACCTTTTAGATGACCCCTTAGTACAGATAACTGCACAGTGAGTTACATTATCCCCCACATATTTGTAAAACCCTCAGAAAGGACAGACATGGTCAAGTTTACAGCAGCTAGCAGCCAGTGCTAGTGGTAACCTTAATCATTTTGCCAGCACACTACCTGACAGTACCTTTAAAATAGATTAAACTGATGGTTTATTTAAAAAAAAAAAATCACAGCAGTACAAGATTTGTCCAAGATTATAAACATGTTTATTACTGTTGTAAAATTGGAGATTTGAACATGGGCTTCTATGGGGACGACTTGATTTTGGAGGCAGCCTCAAGTGGCCATTCAAGGACCTGCAAGATTTGCCATTTCAAGATTGCCACTTGAGGCCGGAACAGAGGCTACGTTGATAGGAATGTGTTAAGAAATGACGGCACTATTAGCCTAAATACTATTTCTACTTTTATCAGCTGTTGACTATCAGAGTCTCAGAAATAATGTTTCCAAACTTGTTCTCAAATTTGATGCAGATTTTCTCGCAGTAGTGAGTGGTGTCCTGGAGACTCTCATTCGTGTTACGCTACGGAATCCAGAGATAAGCACCGGCACCAATGGGCCTCAGGGCCTACGTAGGATCATACACACATGCGCCCTGCTGCAGCCACTCATTTGTCTGAGGTAGTTTCCCTTCGTTACGTGACAAAGTGCCGTGATTTTACACCGGACTTTATTACGACAAAATTGCTTACTGTGACATCATGTTTGAGTTTCTGCCAAATAAGACGTGTTTATTACAGAATATATCCAGTAAGAGATCTCTGAGCAAGAAAGACCTCGTGTCTGTTGATGTATGTAAGCCACGTGCGCGGTGCGTGTGGAGCTGCAGGGGATTTGCCTGTTCAGTACCATCAGGACAAACTTATCTAACATTTCGTTATCTCTGAACACTGTAATTGCCGACTTCCAATCATGCTTGTTTTCTTCTGATTGAGAGATTTTCTTCTGAGCAGAAACTTTTTCTCTAGTTTCCCTTCTAACTTAGAAGAGCCCTCATCACAACCACACACACACACACACACACACACACACACACACACACACACACACACACACACACACACACACACACACACACACACACACACACACACACACACATCAGATACCCACAGAAACACAAACAGAAACAGAAACACAAATCCAGATTCTGGATCAAGTTTCACTTTATACAGGCTTTGAAGGGTTACTGTTAGCAGGATTGTATCAAAATTATTGCATGGATTTTGACTCAATTTTCAACACAGATACATTTTAGCCTATGAAATACTCCATTACGTTTTGGAGGAGATCTGGATCCAGATCCGGAATCTAGATCAAGTTTCACTTTAGATAGGCTTTAAAGGATTACGTCAAAACTACTTCACGGATGCTCACCAAATTTTCCACCACAGATAGATATTAGGGCATGGAAGATTTCACTGAATTTTGGAGGCGATCCGCATCTGGATCTGGATTCTGGATCAAGTTTCACTTTATATAGGCTTTGAAGGGTTACTGTTAGCAGGATTGCGTCAAAATTATTGCACGGATTTTGACGAAATTTTGAACACAGATACATTTTAGGCTATGGAATACTCCATTACATTTTGGAGGAGATCTGGATCCAGATCCGGAATCTAGATCAAGGTTCACTTTATATAAGCTTTGAAGGATTATGTCAAAACTACTTCATGGATTCTCACCAAATTTTCCACCACAGATAGATATTAGGGCATGGAAGACTTCACTGAATTTTGGAGGTGATTCGGATCCGAATCCGGATTCTAGATCAAGTTATATAAGCTTTGAAGGATTATGACAAAACTACAGAGTAAAATCACCAGTGTAAAACTAATACTGAAAAATGAACAATACTAAATTAACATTGCCAGTGAACATATGGTCCTACTTTAGCCAGAGTGGGACCATGTGTTCACTGTAAGTGTTAATTTAACACTGGTGATTTTACTGTGTACTTCACAGATTCTCACCAAATTTTCACCACGGACACATATGAGGCCATGGAAGATTCCATTACAGTTTGGAGGTGATCTGGATCCAGATTCGGATTCTGGATCAAGGTTCACTTTATATAGGCTTTGAAGGATTGCGTCAAAACTACTTCATGGATTCTCACTAAATTTGCACCACAGATAGATATTAGGGCATGGACGACTACACTGAATTTTGGAGGTAAACCCGATCTGGATCCGGATTCTGAATCAAGATTTCCCTTTTGAAGGATTACTTCAAAACGACTTCATGGACTCTCGCCAAATTTGTGCCCCACATAGATATTAGGGCATGGAAGTCTCCACTGAGTTTTGGAGGTGATCTGGATCCGGATCTGGATTCTGGACCAAGATTTCACTTTAGATAGGTTTTGAAGGATTACGTCAAAACTACTTCACGGATACTCACCAAATTTTCCACCAGAGATAGATATTAGGGCATGGAACACTTCACTGAATTTTGGAGGTGATCCGGATCCAAATCTGGATTCTAAATCAAGTTATATAAACTTTCAAGGATTACATCAAAACTACAGAGTAAAATCACCAGTGCAAAACTAATACTGACAGTGTTAAATTAACATTTCCAGTGAACATATGGTCCTACTCGAGCCAGAGTGGGACCATATGTTCACTGTAAGTGTTAATTTAACACTGATGATTTTACTGTGTACTTCACAGATTCTCACCAAATTTTCACCACATACACATATGAAGCCATGGAAGACTCCATTACAGTTTGGAGGTGATCTGGATTCGGATTCGGATTCTGGATCAAGGTTCACTTTATATAGGCTTTGAAGGACTGGGTCAAAACTACTTCATGGATTCTCACTAAATTTGCACCACAGATAGATATTAGGGCTTGGACGACTACACTGAATTTTGGAGGTGAACCCGATCTTGATCCAGATTCAGGATCAAGATTTCCCTTTTGAAGGATTACTTCAAAACGACTTCATGGACTCTCGCCAAATTTGTGCCCCACATAGATATTAGGGCATGGAACACTCCACTGAGTTTTGGAGGTGATCTGGATCTGGATTCTGGACCAAGATTTCACTTTAGATAGGCTTTGAAGGATTACATCAAAACTACTTCATGGATTCTCACCAAATTTTGCACCACAGATAGATATTGCATAGGTGTCAAACTAATTCCAGAAAGGGCCATGAACTCATCCAGTCTCCTCAAACTGATGCTAATCAGTGAAATCACCTTTTGGAGCTTGTGGTTACAAAGAAAACCTGCACCCTCTTGGCCCTTTCTGGAACTAGTTTGACACCTATGTATTAGGGTATGTTAGACTCCACTGAATTTTGGAGGTCATCTGGATCCGAATCCAGATTCTTTATCAAGATTTCACTTTAGATAGGCTTTGAAGGATTACGTCAAAACTACTTCACAGATTCTCACCAAATCTGCACCACAGATAGATATTAGGGCATGGAAGACTCCACTGAATTTTGGAGGTTATCCAGGTCTGGATTGGCAGACATCAAATCTCTGATTGCTCTTGTTATATTCTGTATTGTGTGTGGAAAGCATTTTACCCTTCATAACACCAGAAGAAGATGCTTCTGCCATGTTTTGCACTTCAGAAGCGTTAACAGGACATAATTGGGATATTTTACTATAAAACATCAGAATGTTTCCATTCTTACAGTACCTGAGTGGAGGGAGTACTGTTGACATCTTCAAACTGTAACTACTGGTTGTACTGAACCATTTACCACAAAAAATGCTGTGTCCAGCGTGAAACAGAAAGAGTTAAATCTTGCCGTTAACTGACATAATGATCCATCCATCCATTTTCAGTATGCGCGTATATCATTTAAGGGTCATGGGGTGCTGGAGCCTATCCCAGCAGTCATAGGGCATGGGGCGGCTCACCCTGGACAGAATGCCAGTCTATCGCGGGGTTGACATAATGATGATATTGGAATTTCTATTCACTTTGGAAAATTCAACCTACTGCATGAATGTCACTACTTGTGTAGTACTTGTATAGTGATGGCACTGATAGCCACTGATCCGATCACAGAAAATCATAAAAAGCTCTACTCTATTGAGATATGTTATATGTAAAAAGCAGCCCCGTACAATTATCATTTCACAACAACAATAATATTAAAGCATTTGCTTTGTTATTAAATCTACAGCCCAGTCTCACATTTTGTTTGCATTTTTTGTGGGACCGTCATGAAATGCAATACGTTTTCTTAACAGTCAACCACCACTGACAAATTTTTACCTTAACCCCAAACTTAATCCCAAATAGCACCTCATCTGTCATTCCAAATTGTGTGATACCGCCATGAAAATCTACTATATTTCGTGACAGTATCAGAAACTAATAAATTAAATCACTTTGTGTAATGCTATCACCAACTTGGCGTGAGATTGTAAATCTACAAATTTACCGCAGCCCACTGATAACTCGGTTCAGATGACCTCAAGACAGTTGATTACTGCCAGCACTGTCTCGTGAATCGGATTCAGACATTGTCTAGCATTGTCCTTTCACATATGGAGCAGTAGCACACACCATGATAGTGACCCTGTGAGATGTGCTTTCACCCACTGGAAACACTGGGGTGGCATCTGGGTAGAGCTTGCAGAAGTGAAGACATGATACAGAAACTACACTGCAGAAAAAACTCTTGCCATTCCTTGAATCTTGCATCTTTTTCGTGTAAAATTCGTTTTAAGTCAGCGTCGCTAACAGACGCAAACCTGTCTTCTGCCATCTTGTCAACAACTGACAGCCAAAGTAGGCGTTGTATGGCGTTATCCGATTGGTCGTTATCGATAGAAGGCGTCGCTCGATTAGCTAGCGCTACGCTGCATGCGAGGTGTACTCGTTTCGCACATGCGGTCTACTCGGCTCCACCAGCGGTCAACTCGGCATGTGGTACAGCTCAGAAAGTGGCAAATGGGCCAATCAGAAGTTGGCAAAATCCCATACCATATAATAACTTAGTTTAAGACAGTTTAAATCATAAAGGTCTGTATAAATTGTGTTCATGATTGCTTTGAGTGACCGTGGTTGAGTCAAGAGGCTCCACCTCTTACTGTGACTGTAAGCGGCCATTCGATACGGCTACTAGCTATGATGGAGGCTGTGTCTGTTTATTTTTTTTGTTTTGAGTATTTTATTACAAACACCTGGAATAATATGGTTTTCTATGCAGTGAAACGTCCAAATGGATCATCTAAAACATCCCTGCTGCAGTATGTTGTATGCTAACAGTGTCAGCAGTTTTAGCAACGGACGGTAGTTTCATCTCTTAGGACCACTTAATGCACAATTACTGAGAAAATAAGCAGCTCATATCTTTTAATGTCCACACCAAAGCAAATTGTTAGGAGAACCACTGCACAGTCCCCAAAAATATGATTTAATAAACACTTGAACCAACGCTAGCCTGTTAGCTCAAGTGATTCGACTCGAAGAAAGGGGCATGTTCAAGCTTCTTTCGTTACACATTGAGTCATTCACATCCCAGCCTTTTTTTGCGTTCATGAGTTCATCGTGAATCTGCACGGCAGCCGATGCTAACATGGCGACACCCACATACCAACTTCGTACTGGCTGTTCCAGCTCAAAACCTATGGGTGACGTCACGCAGGCTTTGTCCAGTATATATACAGTCTGTGGTTCAAAGTAGCGTGCTTGCTAGTCATTTGATTTTGAGTGTGCCAGTCCTAGCTCACTCGCTAATGTACGATGTTAGCTAGCTGAAGAGATAACGTATCTGTAGAACCAAACAAACTTCCCAGGTCCTTTTTTATGTGACAATTTAACGTTATTTTATGATTTAGGAAATAAGGTTGTGTTGTCTCGTGCAAGTGATGTGGACTTTTGTTTGAAGGCTGCGATTTCAATTTGTGTAATGAAAGTTTCCATAACTGTTGGGTTGTTTTTCCGTAACACACTTCAGTCAAGATAAGAGAGGCTTAGTTCTTCTTGCTTGGCTCCCCACCCCCCAAGACTGGAAAAGTAACCTTTCCAAACCTGGTTATGTACCCCGCCTCCACCAAGTGTATGCTGGGATGTGCGCCATGTGACCTTGACCACTGGTGGTATAAGCGTAATTACAATAATATTCCAAATTAAAACATTTTCTAAACCTCCCACTTTGCATATCTAACTAATGAGCGATTTTTTATAAGCTATATGTGAAAGCTGCTTGGCCTTGGGAGTGGGTTGGTGGTGGGTGGAGTCTGAGGTCTTGGCAGAGGGGTTTCCTCGAATGACAAGTCTCCAGTTGCATTGGCTTGAAAATTAGCTGCAGTAAAGTGTCCTTCAGAGACACATGGTTTTCTCACATTTAGCAGCCAACACTGACACACAAGAATATATTTGTGTAGCTGATTTTTAACACTAAAAAATGTAATAAAACGCATGCTTTCCTTACAAGTTAATCACATTGTTTGCTTCTTGCAACCTTGCTTCAGAAGTCATCACATACACACTCTGAAGCATTGGCCAGCAACAGCATTCCATTTACCCTCCTCATTCTCTTCTAGAAATTCAGTCATATCCCTGCGGTCCTGGGCGGCCTGCGGCAAAGGGGCCGCGCCACATGCTGTGTCGTGGTTAACCAAGAAGCGACCACTGTAAGAGAGCCTTAATCAGTGCAAACCATCGTCAACTAATTCTCTGGTTGAGGATGAGTGGAAAGGGATAACCTGTTGGATTGATTTCTCCACCACAGATAGTGTGTGTAACCTGGTTTCTCTGTGGTGGGAGGACACAGTGATCCGATCTCAGTGGATGGTTGGTTTTGGACTGTCAGAACAGGAAAAGACACAGCAGACCAATGCACGTGAAGAGCTATATGAGCAATTTGGCATAAGTACCCACAGATATCACAGGCCACCCTTACTGGGAGCAGCTAGCTTGACAGCGATGCTAATTGCCATTAGCTCCTTACACATTTGCTTTTCTTCACCACATCTTGCATCCACTCGAGTTGCTGATTGGGATGTTTTGACATGGTGAAGTAGAAGAGAAAGAGAAGGTGGTGTTGGCATTGTTTGGCCACTCCACCGGAACAGCTTACTGAGAATAGAATCTGCTAGTGATTAGCGTAGTTGAGTAAAGCCATTTCTCTTCTGTCAGTGCGCGCATACACAAGAAAGAGGAAAAGTAGCAACAGACTCTGAAAAGACAAAGAGACAGAGTACAGTAAGGTGGCAGAGAGAAACAGATATGGTGACTGCTCTTGTCTTGTTCCATATCCCTTCCATCAATTTTGCAATAACAATGGCCATTTTTTCCGCATAGCTAGACCTGTTAAAGACCTAGGTCCTTGGGACATTTAGTGGTGTTGGGGTGTGTGAAAAGGAGAATAATCTATACGAGTATTCTATTGAAGAGATCCCAGATTTCTTCCAAGAACTTTAAGGTATGATGTTGCAAGGTATGATATAGCATTTTCCCAATGTTTAAGATGTAGCAGAGTGTACTCAGAGGATCCCAGGAACAGGGGTGGTGGCCAAGTGGTTAATGCGCTTGGTTTCAGTGCAGTGGGTTCCGGGTTCAAATCCCACCCCTGCCACATTTCTTCATGTAATGTGGCAGGGGTGGTGGCCAAGTGGTTAATGTGCTTGGTTTCAGTGCAGAAGGTTCCGGGTTCAAATCCCACCCCTGCCACATTTCTTCATGTAATGTGGAGTTGCGTCAGGAAGGGCATCCGGAGTAAAAACCTGTGTCAATTCAACATGCAGATCCACCTTGGATTTGCTGTGGCGACCCCGAGTGCAAACAAGGGAGCAGCCGAAGGGACTTACACTCAGAGTATCCCAGGGCTCTCCCAAGAAATTTAGAGTAGCAGGGGTGGTTGCCAAGTGGTTAGTGCACTTGGTTTCAGTGCGGAAGGTTCCCGGTGTTGCCGACCGAACGGTCCCCCCTAAAAATTGGTCTGCCCTGCCTTCACTACACATGCGTCATTTTGGACCACAGCAGCATCATTTCTAAGCATCCTCAGCGGTTCACGGAATATCACCTTGTTTCTGCTTCAAACTGCATTCCAGTCATCATCTATCTCAACGGCAGATATCTGAAGCTTTTGTACAACAATTTCCACATAAATTCAGCATTATTTCATCATAAAAGACGAGGGACCAATCAGAACGCCACAGCAGCACGTTTGAGTCTAACGCGCTGCTGCGCCTACGTCATTTCGGAGCGTCAGTAGCGATTCTCAGATTATCGCCTTTCTGCTTAAACAGGCCTTGTTTCAGCTTTAGAACATTAAAACTGACTTTAGAATGATTTAAGAGGTTTTACATTGTCATCTGATGGTTAATAATCACATTATTCCCTTAGTCCGAAATGACGCATGCGCAGTGAAGGCAGGGCAGACCGTTTGGTCTGCGACACTGCTTCAAACCTCACCACTGCCACATTTCTCCATGTAATGTGATGTTGCGCCAGGATGGGCATCCGGCGTAAAACTTGTGCCAAATCAACATGCAGATCCAACTTGTATCTGCTGTGGAGACCCCGAGTGAAAACAAGAGAGCAGCCCAAGGGACTTAATGTGGTGCCCTACCTCTGGGTAGGGTGCCGCGATGCAACAAGGGAGTCTGGAAGGCATTTTGCAGTGTTTAAGACGTAACAACTGGAGCAGTGTGATGCCAGATGAAATCAATATTCCATTCAAAGGATCCTGTCAACTGAAATGACCAATCCAGTCAATGGTTTGTGTCACACATTGGACTATCTAGTACAAATATGGGAGTCTAATGTCTGGAGTGCTATTTGAAACTGCAGTAATGTGTGGCTCAGCACCATGGTTTCAGAGCTACACCCAAAAACAAACAAACAACGCAACTCAGCGTGTGTGTGTCAGAGAGCGAGATCGAGATTGTAAACCTCTATGAATGTCTCTGTGGCACACAAGTGCACGCACACAAACAGGCATGGCACACGCGCAGTAGCACGTAGGTCTCAGGAACGGATTCCACACCTGTAGTGATGACACGGGGCGAAGAGAAATGCTGCGGTGTTTCATTTTGTTTGGAATCTCATGGTAACCTGTTCATCACATTCTTAACACTGAACATCACGTGTCAAAACCTCCACTGGCTGCGACACAAATTTAACTTTGACGTATGTGTCTGGTATGTTTTTGGGAAAGGCATTTTACAAAGCCAAGAGAAATGCAATAATGACATTAAATATTCACTTGCCCTCAACTTATCATTGGTAAATAAACTCAAAGCTGCCAAAAGAACTTTTCACCATGCTCTGTTAGTGAAGTATTTCAGAAAAATGTATTTAAATAAATAAATTGATAGATTGGTGCTTTGTATGTCACGTGACATGGATTATTCGTCCCATTTATGTTGTGTTGCATTTAGTGTGCAAATATGGTTTCATTTACCGTGCAAATTTGGTTCCATAAGTTTTGTACCATTGCACGCTGCAACCCCCCGCCCATGCACACACTAGTGGGTGTAGCGTTTAGCTAAACATGGCGGAGGTTGTTTTGCTGACGAACAGCGATTTAAAGAAGCTAATTGACTGTGCTAATTCTTCTAACACAAACAAACAAAGAAATCCACTATGCCATAAGCATAGAGGCATAAACAGCTGTTAGGATGAAAACCTCATCAAATTTCTGATGCAATTTTTTTCCTGAACTGAGGAATTACATAAAGTCTTTTTTTTTTTTTTTTTTTTTTTTTTTGGTAGTATCACAGAGTATCTAACTGTTTTTCCAAGTTGACTGAGAACAATTTTGGGATCCTATTTAAAGTTCATGTTGGACTGTTGATATCAAAGCACCACACCAAAATGTAAATTCCTTTTCTGCTGTTTATAACAGAATCCACTAAGCTAACAATCCATTAGCTTAGCGGGGAATTTAGTGCAGAAAATCCACTATGGTGATAGTGCAGTTTATTTGCCAGGCAGGGGAATTTCAACAGGTTGAGACTGTGGCCTGCTTCCGTAGTCATGTCCATAAAAATCATAGAGGGATATGCTTTTCAACCTTAATACCCATTACTATATTGGATGATGTTGAAATTGAGGATGGCCCAGTGGTTGTTCCAGCAATAGCAAAGATTTTGTGTCTGCTACCTACAATGTGTGTGGAATGTCTTAAACCTAAACCTACTTCTAGGCATCTTATATATGCTACTCTGGAACCACCCCTAAACCCAAACAGTTCAACTGTCAACCCCACTGAGGTCCTTAGACTGGGTCTCATTAACATAAGATCACTGTCCTCAAAATCATTGTTGATCAATGATCTAATTATTGATCATCAATTAGATATGATTGGGCTATGTGAAACCTGGCTTAAACCTACAGCTGTCCTCCCCTTAAATGAGGCCTGCCCACCAGCTTATACATTTAGTCACGTCCCTCGTGATGCGAAGCAAGGCGGGGGTGTTGCTCTTACTTATAAATCTAGGTTTAGCTTATTAGCTGTTGGGGGTTACAAATATCACTCGTTTGAGCATCTGATTCTCCGCTCTGCTCAGGATATTACACATTGCCAAGGTCAGAAGAATAAAAATCAGTCGTATTATGTTGTCACTGTATATAGGCCTCCTGGCCCATATTCTGAATTCTTAGATTAATTTGGTGCATTCATCTCTAACTTGTCAACTAGTGTAGATAACATTCTGATCATTGGTGACTTTAACATTCATATAAATAAGCCTTCTGATCCCCTCTGCAAATCATTTATGGAAATTGTGGATGCATTAGGATTTCAGCAATGCATTCAGGATTCGACACACATTAGTGGAAATACCCTGGATCTGGTTCTCGCATGTGGTATTGCTGTCATGAATATTGACATCATGCCTTTTACATCAGTGGTGTCTGATCACTCACTTATTATGTTTACAGTTTCGCTGCCGTGTTTAGTGGAACAACAACCTTATATATCATTACGGCAATCAAGGGCGTAGGTTTGGTCTCAGCTTTGGTAGGGACAATACCACCCCCCCGGCCCCCCTGCCCACCACCACCACCTCCTAACCCACTCATACCATTAGACGTACAAGTACAGCATAATACATAACATGTGACGACATAATGCTGAATAATTTAACACTTTATTTACATTATTAAGTGTGTAGGCAAACAAACAAATAGCTTAAATAACAAAATTGCACCCAAAATCACGAATCTATTCTATAGGCCTACACCTGAGAGAACAAGACAACAAAAAAATACTTGTGGAGCTAACAAAAAAAAAAAAAGAATAAGTTTTTGCAACCAAGATGTATAATCTATTCTCTTCATCAATAATGCAGTTGTAGGTATCTGGCAACCTAATTTGCCAAAAAAAGGGCTTTTCAATGATATATGGTGTATTACGGTAAACGTAAAATTTCAACACTGACAGCAAGCCAAGAACCCGTGCTTTCCAACAGTATGCTATATGGTGCATATATTACGGTAAACGTAAAATTTCAACACTGACAGCAAGCCAAGAACCCGTGCTTTCCAACAGTATGCTATATGGTGCATATGTTACGGTAAACGTAAAATTTCAACACTGACAGCAAGCCAAGAACCCGTGCTTTCCAACAGTATGCTATATGGTGCATATATTACGGTAAACGTAAAATTTCAACACTGACAGCAAGCCAAGAACCCGTGCTTTCCAACAGTATGCTATATGGTGCATATATTACGGTAAAGTGCGTTCGGTGACTTTTGAAGGAAAAAGTATGAAAAAGAGCGCAAAAGTGACAGAAAAGTACAGAGACAGACAGCAAACATAAATGTAGTAATTTTTGAGGAAAAGGCAGGGTGTTAGTGTCATTTGTGAAGGTGTGTTTGTGTGGGTGTGCAGTTTAAGTGTGGTGCACAGCATTGTTCTCAAGCCCCCCCCCCGCCCTTCTTGTTTTCTGCACCGGAGCAGTGTTGCCAGATATGAAATATGAAACTATCGTACCAAAACCTCAAAATTATCGTATTTTGGGAGAAATTATCGTACACAAACAAAACGCATACAACGTAGCTATTTTAGCGTTTTTTTTTTTTTTTTTTAATTTACAAAGAATTTTATGTCACATTTTTAAACAGTAATTATAGTAATGGGGAAACTATGGCACAAAAAGAACGCAAATGCACAAGCAAATGCACTACCAGACTAGAAAGATTTTTTTTTTTCTGTGAAGGGACACAAACGTGTTAATTACCAGACTAGAAAGAGTCGAATTCAACCTCGAGGTGGCTGTCGTCATCCGATGCCATGGACACTTGTGCAGATTTTGTTGAACACAGAAAAAATGTTGACACCACCATAAGGAACTTGAACTTTTATTTTTCTTGTATATCTCTTTGCTCTTGTGTTTTGCTCATTTGTTATTGCATTTGTTGAAATAAAGTTTTGAAAAAAAAAAAGATGTTGGTTGGGGAATCTTCCTGTCACGGCAGAGATTGGATGGGAACTCATTACTCTGTCTGAGAGGGGGCGGGCTTTCAAATGACGGTCGCCCAGAGCCAGCAGCAGCCCTGTGTGTGGTGTGTCTTTTGATGCCGCCTGAGTGCAACGCCTGCAAAATGATTCTTGGGTGTCAGAGAGAGATGCGTGTTTGGGCAACCAACTGAAATTATCGTACATATTGGATTTTTTCCCATTATTGATCGTACATCATACAGAGGGCAAAACTATCGTACAAATACGATAATTATCGTACATCTGGCAACACTGCACCGGAGCCACCCATCCTCTGCGCTCTGGGACCTCCCACTTTACAAATGAAGCACTGCCTGCCACGAGATAGAAGAATGTGAGCCAATGAAATTGCAACATGGGTAACCCTGTCACTCTGGCACGTTGAAAACACAAAACATGACGACTAAAATTATAGTATCGAGTTCGCAAAAAATAGTGAATGATTTTGTTATATTAAAAAAATGCTAAATATTGGTAGGGACTATTTTGCCATCCCAAAATATTGGTTGTGACTTGTCCCTATGGTCCATATGCAAACCTACGCCCCTGACAGCAATGCATCAACTCCTCAACTAAGACTGAACTCGAAGCTAGACTGCCTGATGTCTTAGCTTCACATTTGACAAATACCCAGTCAGTAGACAGACTTGTGGATAGTTTAAACTCAGTGCTCAAAACTACACTCGACATGATTGCACCACCTGTGTTAAAACCGCGCTCCCCCAAATCACAGTCACCTTGGTTCAATGATTATCTGCGTGACCTCAAGCATAAAGCAAGAGGTCTAGAACGGAAATGGAGTTGTTCAAAATTAGAAGTATTTCACCATGCGTGGCGTGATGCTATCTTAGGCTATAAGCATGCATTACTGGCTATAAAGCGGACTTACTACTCTGATTTGATCAACAAAAACAAGCATAACTCAAAGTTCTTGTTCAACACGGTGGCAACACTTATGCATGGACAACCACCTGTAGTTCACTGTCCTTTTACAGTACAAGATTTCCTGGATTACTTTGGGAAGAAAATTTAAGACATCAGGTTAAACATATCCCGGCATGCCTTAACCCAGCCACTACACCCTGCTATTGAGGTGGGCGCCACTACTAAGGTATTACCTAGATTTACAGAATTTGATAGTATCTCACTAGGCATGCTGACAAAACTCGTAATGTCAACAAAAAGCACAACCTGTTTATTTGATCCTATAGCAACAAAACTGTTTAAGGACCTGTGGCCCACTTTTGGGCCGACTGTGCTGGAAATTATTAATCTTTCTTTAACTTCTGGATCTGTTCCTAAATGTTTCAAATCTGCAGTGATTAAACCATTACTTAAGAAACCTAATCTTGACCCTAGTGTATTGACAAACTATTGGCCGATATCAAATCTATCATTTTTCTCTAAAATTCTGGAAAAAGTGGTGTCACGGCAGCTCGTAGACTATCTTACTGAGAATAATCTCTTTGAGCCACTGCATTCTGCTTTTAGAAAATATCATTCCACAGAGACGGCTCTCACTGAAGTGGTGAATGATCTTCTACTTACAATGGATTCGGACACCACTACGGTTCTGTTGCTGTTAGATCTCTGCATTTGATACAGTGGATCATCATATTCTACTTGATAGGCTGGAAAATCATTTTGGGATTACTGGGAGTGCCCTTGCATGGCTGACGTCATACTTGACCAGTCGTTCTCACTGTGTTTTGTACAGTAACACTACCTCTAACCTTAGTGACATAAAATTTGGGGTTCCACAGGGGTCTGTCTTAGGCCCCCTGCTTTTCTCCCTTTATATAGCACCCCTTGGGCACATATTGCGGCGTTTTGGGATTACCTTTCACTGCTATGCAGATGATACTCAGTTATACATGTCGATAACTGCTGGTAATCTCGTTCACATAAAATCCTTAAAAGACTGCCTTGCAGCAGTGAGAAGTTGGATGTCTAGAAACTTCCTACTTTTAAAATCGGATAAGACTGAAATGATGGTTCTTGGTCCAGTGAGACATCGGCATCAATTTGACCAGTTAATGCTCAGCCTCGTCTCGTGTGTCATACATCACACTGACAAAGTGAGGAACCTTGGGGTAATTTTTGATCCTTTGTTGTCCTTTGGCCTCCACATTAGAAATATTACTAGGACTGCTTTATTCCACCTGCGAAATATAGCGAAGATTCGTCCCATCCTGTCTATGGCTGATGCTGAGACCCTGATCCATGCATTTATCTCTTCTAGATTGGACTACTGCAATGTTCTATTTTCTGGTTTACCGCAGTCTAACATTAGGGCTCTCCAATTGGTTCAAAATGCTGCAGCCAGACTTTTGACATGAAGCAGAAAGTTCGACCACATTACACCCATTTTGGCATCCCTTCACTGGCTTCCTGTCCCAGTGAGATCAGATTTTAAGGTTCTGCTACTAACCTATAAAATTATTCATGGACTGGCACCTCCCTACCTAGCTGACCTAATTAAACTTTACATACCGGCCCGGGCTTTACGTTCTCAGGGTGCAGGACTACTTTGTGTCCCTAAGGTGAATAAGAAGTCTGCGGGTCAGAGAGCTTTCTACGCTTTTTACTCTTTAAATTCATTTATTAGTAATTGGAGCAGGCTGCGGCCTCAACTTTACCTAAATTCTGGGGTCTTTTAGTGAAGCTTAGGGCTAGTGGCCGGCGATCACCTTAGTATTTCTTCTGTTTTTCTTGTTGTGTAATGCTGGCAAATTAGTATACAGTATTTTTTGTCTTTCTGATGCCTGATTCTGTTTTTTCTCTCTGTTTAAGGTGCAGTTCCATCCAGAGATGGGAGATGTATTCGTGTTGGCGATCCTCCTGTCCTGTGCACCAACAGCATTTCTTGTATATTCGTCCGTGAATTGTTCTGTAATTTATGTTTGTAGCATGGCCCAAGCAGAGGGTCACCCCTTTGAGTCTGGTCTGCTTGAGGTTTCTTCCTCAGAGGGAGTTTTTCCTTACTACTGTTGCTCTGGAGGTTGGTAAGGTTAGACCTTACCTGTGTGAAGCACTTTGAGGCAACTCTGTTGTGATTTGGCACTATATAAATGAAAATAAATTGAAATTGAAATTTATAAATTAATATAATATTAAATGACAAGCATCTGTTTTAGCCATTATATAAAACAAATAGTTAATGTTTTTACATTCTTTCAATGGAACAAATATTTAATTTGGGGAAAGCTGGAACAAACCATTCAACTCAACTTCATCTCGTTGAATGGAACATTCCATCTTTCTCCTCCTGAAATATTTGTACCAAACATTCATTATTTGCATATTAATATTAAACCCATTGTGTTGATGCTTGAAACCTTGTTGGAATAGATAATCAGTCATAATATATATGACCATATACCTTATCATAAACATTGCCTAATTTGGGCTAAATTAGAAGAGCGCTCAGTGCTGAGAGATTACATAGCGACTGGACATAGGATTGATGATGTTGTGAATGTAAATTAGCTTTTGTTTTATTTCATCTTTCACCTCATGAAATATTCTTACCATTGAACTCAAACATTCATTATTTGTATATTATTTGAACTCAGACGTACGTCACAAGGGGCATTCACGTTTCACCTAGCTGTGGCAGATAGATGGTTATTATTGAGATTTTGGAATGGACGGGTTGTCTCCCTGGGTGGTTGCCCTCCAAGACCCAAGGTAGGTCCATGGTGTTGTGAATGCAGCAGCACCAGCGAATGCTCCCAGACATGACTTGAATTGACTTATACGTCACACATCTTAGTGTGTGTAGTCCATTCCTGATTGAAACACTTTCATGTGTCACCCTCTAGTGACTGGCTGCAATCAGTAAGGACATTCATTTAGGTGACAGGACAAAATCCCAACAGACAAAATCCCAGTAGACAAACTCCCAGGGGACAGAATCCCAAATCCTTATTACAAAAGTGGACAAAATCCCAGTCTCATGAATTAATATAAATATAAAACATAATAGGGTAAGGGTACTACATTAATGTAGGATTAGTGTTAATGTACGGTTAGTGCACTGTTAGTGTTAGTATACTACATTAATGTAGGGTTAGTGCACTGCATTAATGTAGGGTTAGTGTACTACATTAATGCAGGGTAAGGGTTAGTGTACTACATTAATGCAGGATTAGGGTACTACATCAATGTAGGGTTAGTGCACTGCATTAATGTAGGGTTAGGGTTAGTATACTACATTAATGTAGGGTTAGGGTACTACATTAATGTAGGGTTAGGGCGCAACATTAATGTGGGTTTAGGGTGCTACATTAATGTAGGGTTAGTGTTAGTATACTACATTAATATAGGGTTAGTATTAGTGCACTACATTAATGTAGGGTTAGTGCACTACATTAATGTAGGGTTAGGGTACTACATTAATGTAGGGTTAGGGTTCATGTACTAGATTAATGTAGGGTTAGTGCACTACATTAATATAGGCTTAGGGTTAGTGTATTACATTAATGTGGGGTTAGTGTGCTACATTAATGTAGGGTTAGGGTTAGTGTACTACATTAATGTAGGGTTAGTGCGCTACATTAATGTAGGGTCAGGGTTCATGTACTACATTAATGTAGGGTTAGGATTGGTGTACTACATTAATGTAGAGTTAGGGTTGGTGTACTACATTAATGTAGAGTTAGGGTTGGTGCACTACATTAATATAGGCTTAGGGTTAGTGTATTACATTAATGTGGGGTTAGTGTGCTACATTAATGTAGGGTTAGGGTTAGTGTACTACATTAATGTAGGGTTAGGGTTGGTGTACTACATTAATGTAGGGTTAGGGTTGGTGTACTACATTAATGTAGAGTTAGGGTTCGTGTACTACATTAATGTAGGGTTAGGGTTGGTGTACTACATTAATGTAAGGTCTTTGGAAGGGTTAGGGTTAGGACTTTGGAATGAGACTGGGATTTTTTTCCATTTTTTGAACAGTGTTAGTATACTACATTAATATAGGGTTAGTGTTAGTGCACTACATTAATGTAGGGTTAGTGCACTACATTAATGTAGGGTTAGGGTACTACATTAATGTAGGGTTAGGGTTCATGTACTAGATTAATGTAGGGTTAGTGCACTACATTAATATAGGCTTAGGGTTAGTGTATTACATTAATGTGGGGTTAGTGTGCTACATTAATGTAGGGTTAGGGTTAGTGTACTACATTAATGTAGGGTTAGTGCGCTACATTAATGTAGGGTCAGGGTTCATGTACTACATTAATGTAGGGTTAGGGTTGGTGTACTACATTAATGTAGAGTTAGGGTTGGTGTACTACATTAATGTAGAGTTAGGGTTAGTGCACTACATTAATATAGGCTTAGGGTTAGTGTATTACATTAATGTGGGGTTAGTGTGCTACATTAATGTAGGGTTAAGGTTGGTGTACTACATTAATGTAAGGTCTTTGAAAGGGTTAGGGTTAGGACTTTGGAATGAGACTGGGATTTTTTCCATTTTTGGAACAGTGTTAGTATACTACATTAATATAGGGTTAGTGTTAGTGCACTACATTAATGTAGGGTTAGTGCACTACATTAATGTAGGGTTAGGGTACTATATTAATGTAGGGTTAGGGTTCATGTACTAGATTAATGTAGGGTTAGTGCACTACATTAATATAGGCTTAGGGTTAGTGTATTACATTAATATGGGGTTAGTGTGCTACATTAATGTAGGGTTAGGGTTAGTGTACTACATTAATGTAGGGTTAGTGTGCTACATTAATGTAGGGTCAGGGTTCATGTACTACATTAATGTAGGGTTAGGGTTGGTGTACTACATTAATGTAGAGTTAGGGTTAGTGCACTACATTAATATAGGCTTAGGGTTAGTGTATTACATTAATGTAGGGTTAGTGCACTGCATTAATATATGCTTAGGGTTAGTGTATTACATTAATGTGGAGTTAGTGTGCTACATTAATGTAGGGTTAGGGTTAGTGTACTACATTAATGTAGGGTTAGGATTGGTGTACTACATTAATGTAGAGTTAGGGTTGGTGTACTACATTAATGTAGAGTTAGGATTAGTGCACTACATTAATATAGGCTTAGGGTTAGTGTATTACATTAATGTGGGGTTAGTGTGCTACATTAATGTAGGGTTAGGGTTAGTGTACTACATTAATGTAGGGTTAGGGTTGGTGTACTACATTAATGTAGAGTTAGGGTTCGTGTACTACATTAATGTAGGGTTAGGGTTGGTGTACTACATTAATGTAAGGTCTTTGGAAGGGTTAGGGTTAGGACTTTGGAATGAGACTGGGATTTTTTCCATTTTTTGAACAGTGTTAGTATACTACATTAATATAGGGTTAGTGTTAGTGCACTACATTAATGTAGGGTTAGTGCACTACATTAATGTAGGGTTAGGGTACTACATTAATGTAGGGTTAGGGTTCATGTACTAGATTAATGTAGGGTTAGTGCACTACATTAATATAGGCTTAGGGTTAGTGTATTACATTAATGTGGGGTTAGTGTGCTACATTAATGTAGGGTTAGGGTTAGTGTACTACATTAATGTAGGGTTAGTGCGCTACATTAATGTAGGGTCAGGGTTCATGTACTACATTAATGTAGGGTTAGGGTTGGTGTACTACATTAATGTAGAGTTAGGGTTGGTGTACTACATTAATGTAGAGTTAGGGTTAGTGCACTACATTAATATAGGCTTAGGGTTAGTGTATTACATTAATGTGGGGTTAGTGTGCTACATTAATGTAGGGTTAAGGTTGGTGTACTACATTAATGTAAGGTCTTTGAAAGGGTTAGGGTTAGGACTTTGGAATGAGACTGGGATTTTTTCCATTTTTGGAACAGTGTTAGTATACTACATTAATATAGGGTTAGTGTTAGTGCACTACATTAATGTAGGGTTAGTGCACTACATTAGTGTAGGGTTAGGGTACTATATTAATGTAGGGTTAGGGTTCATGTACTAGATTAATGTAGGGTTAGTGCACTACATTAATATAGGCTTAGGGTTAGTGTATTACATTAATATGGGGTTAGTGTGCTACATTAATGTAGGGTTAGGGTTAGTGTACTACATTAATGTAGGGTTAGTGTGCTACATTAATGTAGGGTCAGGGTTCATGTACTACATTAATGTAGGGTTAGGGTTGGTGTACTACATTAATGTAGAGTTAGGGTTGGTGTACTACATTAATGTAGAGTTAGGGTTAGTGCACTACATTAATATAGGCTTAGGGTTAGTGTATTACATTAATGTAGGGTTAGTGCACTACATTAATATATGCTTAGGGTTAGTGTATTACATTAATGTGGGGTTAGTGTGCTACATTAATGTAGGGTTAGGGTTAGTGTACTACATTAATGTAGGGTTAGTGCGCTACATTAATGTAGGGTCAGGGTTCATGTACTACATTAATGTAGGGTTAGGGTTGGTGTACTACATTAATGTAGGGTTAGGGTTGGTGTACTACATTAATGTAGGGTTAGTGCGCTACATTAATGTAGGGTCAGGGTTCATGTACTACATTAATGTAGGGTTAGGGTTGGTGTACTACATTAATGTAGGGTTAGGGTTGGTGTACTACATTAATGTAGGGTTAGGGTTCGTGTACTACATTAATGTAGAGTTAGGGTTGGTGTACTACATTAATGTAGGGTTAGGGTTGGTGTACTACATTAATGTAGGGTTAGGGTTAGTGTGCTACATTAATGTAGGGTTAGGGTTAGTGTACTACATTAATGTAGGGTTAGTGCGCTACATTAATGTAGGGTCAGGGTTCATGTACTACATTAATGTAGGGTTAGGGTTGGTGTACTACATTAATGTAGGGTTAGGGTTGGTGTACTACATTAATGTAGGGTTAGGGTTCGTGTACTACATTAATGTAGAGTTAGGGTTGGTGTACTACATTAATGTAGGGTTAGGGTTGGTGTACTACATTAATGTAAGGTCTTTGAAAGGGTTAGGGTTAGGACTTTGGAATGAGACTGGGATTTTTTCCATTTTTGGAACAATGGGTGAGAATTCTGTCCACTGGGATTTTGTCATGGATTTGCAAATTTAAACTAGTTAAATGTTTGTTTGTTTGTTTGTTTGTTTATTTGGGGGGGGGCTCTTGTTTTCTGTTTTTGTTTGTGTAGATTCAGATGGGGCACAAAGATGTCTTCAGCCATTGTGGATTGTTCTCAGCTAATGTTTTTTCTGGGTTAGCTCATGTAGAAAGTCGATTCCAGAGCTCGCTTCATCTCAGATGGTTTCAATCACCATTTCCTGCAGACCTTGCAGGTCCTAAGGCAGACCTTTGCTCCAGGAATCCACAACATGGACCAGGCTGGGCACTGGGGAGCGAGGAAATGAGGGTGAATGAAGAAAAGAACTCAAAGGCGGAAGAAGCGAGGAATGAGTGAGTGCATGAAAAAAGTTCTCACATGCATCTGCGCTGCTGGTAGCATCCAGTTCCGCTCTTCTCCATCAGCTTCTGATGACATGTTCAATCATCTGCTGACATGTCAATGCTGACTCCTCCTTTGTGTTGAACTTAAATAAAAAAAATCATGTGCATTCTCCAAGTAAATTGCAATGTGATGTTAAAGGCACAGAGCAGATGGGACAAGCATCGGAAAAGGAAAGTGCCCTCATATGGTTTCTTTTTGTGCCAAAAGAAGCTTTGAAAGAAGAAGCAGGCTTTTGCTTGTGGGAAAATCACTGAATGCATCGGGAAAGAAAAAAAAAAAATTCAACAAAAGAGCCTTTTCTTCGATACTCAATTTGCTGGAACGAGCTGTCTGCTGAACGTCTCTGTTGGTGTCAACAGCAGGATCCATGGCGGTAAGTATGTGTTCACACGGATCCTGTGGAGAGGAGGGGCAGTCAGGGGTCACCTCAGGTCGCCGCCAGGCACTGCAGGAGGATGTGACTCTGCAGCTTAACCGTGGTGCGCTGATACGGGCCGACACATCACATCTGTCAGTGGAACCATTCCGCCTCACCGTCGGGAGCAGCGTACATGCAGGAACGATGTTATGAGGGAGTAGCGGCTCACTGCATGAACACACCGAGGCAGCAGCCAATGAGAAGCCACGCTGCCTGGTACTTCCACTGATTTTGTTTTTGTTCCCGCCGGGGTCAAAAGTGTTATTTGGGTTAGTAGTCGGCCTGCTGCTTTATTAACCTGCAGTTTGTTTGATGGGAACGAAACATTTTGGCCTTTCTATGTTTTTTCTGCTTTAGTGACAGTGTAAGAGAGCAACAACAGGCCATCAAATGTACGTTAGATGTCAACACGCTCAGAGGAGATAAACGCATCACCTTCCCATTCAATGGTGTTAAATAACAACACTTTGTGAGGTCTTATTTTGCATCATTATATGGACATGGAGGACATGTGGTGCCACGTCAGGACTTGCCCGATCTGGGAGCATGCGCTGGTGCCGTGCATCACTCAATCTACCACCTTGGGTGCTGAGTGGAAACCATACTGGTGTTGCCGACTGAATGGCCCCCCTAAAAATGTGTCTCCCTGCATTCACTGCGCATGCATTATTTCTGAGCGTCAGTAGTGATTCACCAAGTTTCTGCTTCAAACTGCACTCCAGTCATCATCTATCTCAGCAACACATATTTGAAGCTTTTGTTCAGCAACTGTTTCCACATAAATTCAGCATTATTTCATCATAAAAGACATGGGGGGGGCGGCAGCACATCTGAGTCTGACTCTCTGAGTCTGACTCTCTACACCCAAAGCGATCAAACTAAATAATGTGATTATTAACCATCAGATGACAAAATAAAACCTCTTAAATCATTCTAAAGTCAGTTTTAAGCAGAAAACGAAGCAATAATCGGTGAGTCGCTACTGACGCTCTGAAATGACGCATGCACAGTGAAGGCAGGGGAGGGCATTCAAAAGTAGGCATTTTTCTGCTTCAGCAAGGTGGACTGTCGGTGTCCCAAAGTGATACTCCTCATCTGAGTCTCCATAAATAACTGCTTGTTTGCCATTCAGTCATTAGTGTTTCAAAAATTTTTAATTAAAGCTCAAATTTGCAAAAATAAATCAATAAATAATGAGGATCATGAGGTGAAAACTGGGTTGAAAACACTTTTTCTGCTATTAAAGTCCAAATTATGTGCAGAAAGAATCACATGAAAGTTCAGTAAGGTATATCTTCTATTCTACATTCCAAATCTAAGGTAGAACTCTACTAGTGTATACTAAGGTATATCTAAATATCTAAAAAAAAAAGAAGCGTACATGACATTCTAAAATATGTGGCGCAGTATGTTTGGACAGAGTAAGAGACCTGTTAAACATCATAAGAAATGATGTGATGGTATTTATTCATTCATTTTCTATTGCCGCCTACTCCAGTTAAGGGTCATGGGGGCTGGAGCGTATCCCAGCAGTCATAGGGTGTGAGGCGGGTACGCCCTGGACAGGACACTAGTCTGTCACAGGGCATGTTATGTAATGCCGGATTTTAAAAAATGAAATTGCATTATTTAGCAGGACTTGCCCATCTGTCACCATGGCTACTGGAATTACAAGAGCCTCACTGGAATACTAGTTATCACTCATGGACAAAACCCAGCAGAAGCTTTACACAATTACCTTTACTACCCGCAGCAACAAAGAGGGGTAGGACTGTTTACAGCAGCTCTTACTTGACTCTTGTTTGTGAACATGTAACTGTTGAAAATGTGAGTGTTGGCGACGACCCGGTTTGGGCCGGGGTCTACATGGGATAAATGCTGTCTTTTCCGAGGCCCAACAGTCTGTTTGTCAGCAAGATTTAGACAGTCCTTTGTGGTTTCTTTTCAATAAGTTCTTGATCGTCAGAATTCTGGCACTGATCTGCTTAAAAATTAATTCACTGACCAAAGGAATAGTTCTATAAATATACACGTCATCATAATACATGCAGTGCTTTTTGGAATACCTGGAACACAGGCATACAGACAGGGATAATCTTATAATCTCCACTCTCCTCTGTCAGTTGACAGGGCATAATTATCTTGGTGATTCTAGACATTTCAAAAACACAACTTCTGTGGGAAAGAGCCTTTTGGTAAAATACTGGTTAAAAAAAAAAAAGACTTACAAAAAAAAAAAAAAAGTCAGCACTTTGCCTTCGTGTCTACATGAGCCAGACAGGTCAGTTGGCTAAACCGATAAAGATCTGCTGTGGAGCTGGATTCTACACCATACAAGTGCCCCGATAAATAACAGCATGGGGGGAGTTTACCCACGGCAGCAGACATAACGAGAGCAACCCTCAAGGATGGAGGGAGGTAATTTAGATCTACCACCGCTATTAGCACAATTAGGGATCAGTGTTCATAAATCCACAGGGCTGTTCCTGTTCACCAGAAAAGGGAAAGGGGAAAAGTACACCGCAATTACACGTGTTCAACAAAAATAGCAATAAGGGAGGAAATGAGAGAGGAAGTGAAGCGTCAGGAAACTAATCGTATCTTTTCTTCAACTGTCTGAAAGTCGGCCATTGAGGTAGGGTTGCATCAAGAATCACCTTGGGGCTTTGGTGTAGTGTGTTTGTTACACTGATCCTCACCTGACTAAACAGAGATAAGATGTTGGGATGTGTCCTTCTGTGGGTCAGACAAGTAAATTTTATCCAGGTTCAGCCTGATTGAATGTCACGGTCTTTTACAGAGGACCTTTAGAATTCTCGATGATTGATACCTGCAAGCGTCTATTGTTCTGTTGCTCTCAGTTGAATTTAACATCAGATATTCCTGTACTATACATACCATAAATGGGTAATAAATTGAGATTAAAATCCATATAATGGTTGATTTTGGTATACATTTTACAAACAGGAAATTACTGTTGAGAAGTAAGACCATTTTACATATTTGGTGGTCAATCTCCAGCTGACTGACTTCAAACCTTTACACATCATATGGTGTACTCCAGTATTCCAACATCAAGCTGCTCCGAATGCTGGCCATGTCATTTTGGGTGCCACCTGATGCAAGTTCATTCTTACTTCTTGAAAGTACAGTATCTACAATATCTATTTTCCATAACTCGTGTTATGTGAGTATTTCCTTGGCGTGATCCAGTCACTATGTTCCTCAGCAATATAGTACCTGCATGCTAGATAATGATCTGGAAAATGTGTTTGCGTGACATGAAAATGTAAATGCCAGAGGTGGTTCGGAGTCACTGTTAAGTCATGAATCAGGAAGGCTCAAGTCAAGTCTCAAGTCAGCTTGAAAACAATTGGTGGTCATTATGACTACAGACTTACCGATTCATGACTTGAGAGTGACTTGTTGGTGACTTCATCCCACCTCTGGTAAATGTGCAGGAGAACAAAACTACACTGCTACTATAAATATAGACTTGTCCCATTCTTGTGTAATATATTTTTAGATTGGACCTTATTATTTCCAAAGTTGTTTCAGATTCATGCATGTATACATATCTCAAATGATGCCACCACCACCACCATGGAGCTGCGTTGGCTCCCAAATGCCAGCCAGTTGAGGAGATCAGCGTGGTCCATGCAGTGTGCATGTTCCTATCTGGTGAAAGTAGTCATGGGTTTGAGTTCCTCCCCTTGTTGGGTTCTTCAGCACGGGTGCATCTGCATGTTGCATCATATGTAAGGAAATGGATTGCATGGCTACAGTATAGTGCCACAATTGACAGTCAGCCACAATACAGTTGGGTCAAAACAAAAAACATTCATTTGTCATCTTACAGTAAAATGATGAGTTATTCAAAAATCCCATGTTAAAAAAACTCACGGAATCCAACCAAATCTCTGTTGTTGCAGAGCAGGTCATTAACCGTACATGTAATCAGCTCCATGGTTTGTTTATTTTTTGAGTTTTTGTGAAGGCAGTGGAAAATTGCTTATTAACCTTGCAATCAACACTCAATGATGATCAAATATGGGGGTAAGAAGGGACGAATATTTGAGTCACATCACCTGTATACTCATCAAACCTGTCAGTAAGTCCATAATATATGAAAGGAGATCTGTCCTTTAACTTGATACAGTACTGTTAAAAGCTCAGCAGGTTGCTCAGTGGTATAGGAGCTGGACAACGAATTTGTAGACCTGTGTTTGATTCCCTGTGACACCATCTGTCTATGTCCTTTGAGAAGACACTTTATCTACATTGTCCCGTTCCATCCAGCTGTAAATGGATAGCTCCCTTAGTTGCAGAAGTAACCCTCAATTGACTGCTTGTCTAGGGCGAGTCTTAAACTGTCATCCAGATCAAGATACAGAATCTAGGGGTATGTCCTGGATCCAGTGGGCCTCAGGGCCGATGTTGGACTTACTACTCTTCAGTGAGAATATGTCTCCACCAGTCATACCTCTAACATTACTTAACAGAAGGAATTCTAGATGCTAATATAATTTGGCTTCATTGAAACGTGTCAACATGAATTAATCATATGTCCACCATTGACAATTTAATTTTCACATGTAGCCATGAAGCAGTATGTCCTCAGGCTGCTTTGACGCCTATTGAACTTGACCCTTGGAGGAGCCAACCGCAATTTAAGGAATGCCCCATCTCAAATCTGCAATAATATTAGAGCAGGCGCACTGGTGTGAATTCCCAGCAAGCTCACTGCTTTCCTGGATAGACTGAATTCTTGTACGAGCATAATTATAGCGTATATTTGTCAAAAATGAATAAACCAGAGCAGGAGTGCAAAAGAGCAACAGTCTGAAGTAATTCAGTTAAATAACATCCTGACTCAAAGGTGACAATTGGGATTATTCAGGTCCAACATACTGGATCACTCAATATGACAATCTTAATGTATGCTGCGATTATAACAGTGAGGTGTCATATAAATGTTTGTTTTAAACTGATGAATTAATAAAGTTGACACTCAGCGTGAACTTTAAGGAACCTCTCCTCTTCTGTCCTTGTCTCCCGACCTCGTCAAGATGATGTTTGTCCCGTGAGCACAAGAGGCCGTAGCCCTGTTCTTTGTATCACGTTATTTGGGGGGGGGGCTTTAAGAGGTTCTTATGGTTTGCAGATGTCACCCTGCATAGCATTCGGACAGAGTCATTCTTTGGGACGGTCCTCTTTTCTGCGGGACTCAGCGTCAGGGAGGAGCAGAGAAACACCGCGCAGTGGAAGTGGACACGGACTCAAAGGGGATAGTAAAAACACACAGACATATATGTTTGTATGTAATGCGAAGCATGACAAGGCCAAAAATAGGTCAGCGGTACAACCGAAATGTAAAACCATTGGTGTACATCTCTCCAACTCATCAAACTCTCCATCATGACAAAAAAATAAATAAAAAGTTTAATACACAAAGACAGCTGCTGGAGCACGTGTTGACCCTGTAGACCTCATATTCACACCCAAAAGCGCTGCCCCAATTTCATCCATAACTTCTCACTAATCACTGTCACATTGTCTGACTATTGAGGGGCGGAGCCTTTGGTCTGTCCACTGCAGTTATGAAAATTTAATAAGATGATTGTGTTGTATTTGCATGCAAGTATGTGTGTCGGTTGGTTTAAATGCCACCAGGATTACTGATTTTCTTGAAACTATGCAGAAGACTGGGGAGTTTAACTGACCAAGAAAGAACCTGTAAAATTTTGTGTCCAAGGATAAATCAAAAATCTTGTCACTTTCATCAAATGTTCTAGTCCTACTGTCAGTTTCTTGTGAAATAACAGCTGAACCTGAATTAAAACTGCATTTCAATTAAATTAAATTAAATTAACAGAGTATGCTACCATGAAATCAAATGAAAGAACACAGTATTAGGTTAGAGAGTACACCTGCTTTGGTAGATGATCATGTATTCCAGTATAACCCCAACTGTGTAGACAGGAAGGAAACATTAGGAGAATCCACAATGACATTATGAAGACAAATAATAAAAATATGGTGATCAGTCTTGTAACGTGATTAATATTGAAACAAAATGCAAAGTATGTGCTTTTCATGACATTTGTTAATCTCAAGTCAGGTCAGGTTTAGAAGCATTTCTGTACACCACTAAACCACCCTGGGTCCTAGATATCAAACACCCAGGTAAATAATTGGTCTATCCAGGGTTGGCCAATCATGTGCCATGAAGGGCTGAGACACTGCAGGTTTTCCTACCAATCACCTCAGCAGGTGATTTCATTGATGATCAGGTGTTTATGGAAGGAGCTCATCAGCAATCCACCTACTGAGGTGACTGGTTGCAAGGAAAACCTGCAGTGTCTCGGCCCTCGTTGCCCTGAAAGTAGCCATGTTTCTATCTGGGACAGTCTGGACATATATGTGGGCATCCCCGTGGTTTTTCAGCACTGCTGGCTCTTGATGAAGAAAGAAGTAAGTCCTATACAGTAGTGTTCAGAATAATAGTAGTGCTACGTGACTAAAAAGATTAATCCAGGTTTTGAGTATATTTCTTATTGTTACATGGGAAACAAGGTACCAGTAGATTCAGTAGATTCTCACAAATCCAACAAGACCAAGCATTCATGATATGCACACTCTTAAGGCTATGAAATTGGGCTATTAGTAAAAAAAAAGTAGAAAAGGGGGCGTTCACAAAAATAGTAGCATCTGCTGTTGACGCTACAAACTCAAAACTATTATGTTCAAACTGCTTTTTTAGCAATCCTGTGTATCACTAAACTAGTATTTAGTTGTATAACCACAGTTTTTCATGATTTCTTCACATCTGTGAGGCATTAATGTTGTTGGTTTGGAACCAAGATTTTGCTCATTTACTAGTGTGCTTGGGGTCATTGTCTTGTTGAAACACCCATTTCAAGGGCCTCTTCAGCATAAGGCAACATGACCTCTTCAAGTATTTTGACATATCCAAACTGATCCCTGATACCTGGTATGCGATATATAGGCCCAACACCATAGTAGGAGAAACATGCCCATATCATGATGCTTGCACCACCATGCTTCACTGTCGTCACTGTGAACTGTGGCTTGAATTCAGAGTTTGGGGGTCATCTCACAAACTGTCTGCGGCCCTTGGACCCAAAAAGAACAATTTTACTCTCATCAGTCCACAAAATATTCCTCCATTTGTTGTGAAAGTGTAGGAACACGGACCCACAACAGGGGGCGCAAATGAACGGACAATGGAGAAGGTAAATAACAAGTTTTACTATTGTGAAACGAGCACAACCAATACAACAATCAACAATTTGGGATTAAGCCGAATTCTGCTGGTGTCGTGTGGGCAGGCTCGACGGTAGGAGACGTCCGTCCGAGTCGAACCGGAACCACCCAGATCTCCTCTGCCACCGAACCCTGGAAATACTGGAACCGCCAAGTCCCGAAGTCCCAGGTGGCCACTGCCTCCGCTCGTCGGATCCGGTACTGCTGGCAAGAGAGAGCAACAAACACACAGGTGTGGATGCGGCTGCACCCAGTAACACGGAGAGGGAAGAAGCCGCCTCCACCTCTCGTCACGTTAAAACAGGAAGGTGAGTACTTATCCAAGCAATTGGCTTTCGGTAATCAGCTGTCCTGAAAGGTTTAACACGTATTATCAAATATACAGAATATGCTGCAGAGTAGTTTACCTCTATCTCAAGGCGATATCTCGGCACTGAGGTGGAGACGCCGTCCTCCTGATATACCTCGGTGCTGAGTAGAACAGCTGTGTCTGGTGATGGGTGACAGCTGTCACCCAGGCTACTCCCATGATGCGGCAGCGCCCTCTGGTGCCTGGAGCCCGCACTCCAGGCAGGGCGCCCTCTGTTGGTGGTGGGCCAGCAGTACCTCCTCTTCAGCGGCCCACACAACACCATTTCTCTTTAGGCCAGTTGATGTGTTCTTTGGCAAATTGTAACCTCTTCTGCATGTCTTTTATTTAACAGAGGGACTTTGCGGGGGATTCTTGCAAATAAATTAGCTTCACACAGGCGTCTTCTAACTGTCACAGCACTTACAGGTAACTCCAGACTGTCTTTGATCATCCTGGAGCTGATCAATAGGTGAGCCTTTGCCATTCTGGTTATTCTTCTATCCATTTTGATGGTTGTTTTCCGTTTTCTTCGGGGGTTTTTTTTTTTGTCCATTTTAAAGCATTGGAGATCATTGTAGATGAACAGCCTATAACTTTTTGCACCTGCGTGTAAGTTTTCCCCTCTCCAATCAACTTTTTAATCAAACTACGCTGTTCTTCTGAACAATGTCTTGAACGTCCCATTTTCCTCAGGTTTTCAAAGAGAAAAGCATGTTCAACAGGTTCTGGCTTCATCCTTACATAGGGGACACCTGATTCACACCTGTTTGTTCCACGCCCAATTTCATAGCCTTAAGAGTGTGCATATCATGAATGTTTGGTCTTGCTGGATTTGTGAAAATCTACTGAATCTACTGGTACCTTGTTTCCCTTGTAACAATAAGAAATATATTCAAAACCTGGATTAATCTTTTTAGTCACATAGCACTACTTTTATTCTGAACACTACTGTATATTCTTGAGGTCCATTGGTGCCGGTACGTATCTCCAGATTCTGTAGTAAGAAGCAGAAAAAAAAGTCTATGACGCCCCCTGGACAGGACACCAGTACGAAGAAGGTTACTTCCCCAACAAACGCTGTTACCCATTTACAGTTGGGTGGACTGAGACCATATAGATGAAGTGTCTCAGGACAAAGACAGGTAATGTGAACATTAATCAAACCAAGCTCTACATATTGGTCATCCAATTTCTCACCCATTAAACTCCCTGCTCTGCTGTTGATAAAGGACCAGAAACTCCAGCTATTCACTCAGTTTCTCAAGTGCTGCAAGCAGAGCATCTATCGATTCCACAAAGCTCACAGCATCGCCTGCAAAGTCAGCCAGTGAACCTTTACTCACTAGCAAAAAGTCCAAGTTGTCATCTGTATTTTTAAAAATTGACTTGATGTCCATGCCTCTTAGTTGACACTCAGCTTGAACTTTAAGGAACCTCTCCTCTTCTGTTCTTGTCTCCCGACCTCGTCAGGATGATGTTTGCCTCGTGAGTACAAGAGGCTGACATTGACTGCCTGCCGCCATTTATGCAGGTCAGGTGGGTGACGTCACTGGTTGGGGGGAAGATGAGCCTCATTCTGAGATTCCCTGCCAGAGGCACCAACAAAGAGGTTATATATGACCACTAGAGTCGGCACTCCCAATGCTGCCCACTAAACGCGAACAGCGACATGATGCCTCCTAACCGGGCAAAATATTGACGAAGTTCCCGGATGTTAATTCATTTTCAATGGGGATTTGAGACTGAACACACTCAGAAAAACACTCGCAAAATATGTGTTAAAATGCCATTCTGACCTGGATATCAAGCCAGTAAAATTAATTAACATTAAATCATGGCAGGAAAGTATTAAACTTACTCTGACACTCACACATTCCCAAATATTAGTGCTGAAAGTTACACGGATCTGTGCTGTTAAGCTGCGCTGCACCGAGCTGCTGCTGTTTTCAGCATAGCGCGGCTCCTAAAACCATTACGAAACATTTATATATATTCTATTTTTACACAATTATCCTTTATTGACCGAGTTTCATTCATGAAGTCAGTGGTGTGTGTAAGTGTCGTCCGTGTCCTTGGATGACAGGCACGGCCAGGAAACATACACCTGTTTATCAACCAAATGTCACGGACCAAGTGTCAAAAATAACCAAAACCACTTACTTATGGAAGGAAATATTGTCTCCCTTCTTCCTCCGTTTGTGGTTTTGCCAACATGCAAAGCTTTCCGGCATATTCCACCTGTTTCTTGACGAGGCTAACAGAACTTCAATGAGCGAGCTCAGTAAACATCCTGCAATTAAAATGGCGACCGTGCCGGGACATGGCTCAGTGCGAGTGTGGACTTTAGTTCTTATATATAACCTCTTTGGGCACCAACAACATGGCTTCGGGATCAACAAGTGAAAGCACATCTTCGGAATCACTTGCCTTACGCCGGGACACAGCTCAGTACGAGTGCGGACTCTAGTTCTTATATATAACCTCTTTGGGAACCAACAACATGGAATCGGGATCAACAAGTGAAAACACATCTTCGGAATCGCTTGCCTTACGCTGGGACACAGCTCAGTACGAGTGCAGACTCTAGTTCTTATATATAAAACCTCTTTGGGAACCAACAACATGGCTTCGGGATCAACAAGTGAAAGCACATCTTCAGAATCGCTTGCCTTACGCCGGGACACAGCTCAGTACGAGTGCAGACTCTAGTTCTTATATATAGCCTCTTTGGGAACCAACAACATGGCTTCGGGATCAACAAGTGAATGCACATCTTCGGAATTGCTTGCCTTCTGTTTGTGTAGCGATGCGTTGGATCTCGACTGCACTCGTCCCCAGCAGAGGAGACCCCAACATGTGACATCAACTGGAAGCTCCCTCCACTGACTTCAGCCAATGGTGATTTACATGTCTATTAGTGGTAAACTTGATTGAAATAAAATTATCTACAGTGTGCTCAAACATTCTGCAAGTGTATGAATAACAATTTTTACCAAGAAATGCACAAACAAATTCTCAAAAAGCGTTTCTGTTCCCCTTTGCCTTATCCTGATAATTTATTTTTACAATATTTCCTGAGCTACATAAGATAATCCAGACTACTTTAACTATCTGTAAGTACTGGGCAGATGTGATGTTCCTGTTCCCCTTTGAACTACTGTGATGTTAAACACAAGGAAGCATCGGTGATTGAACACTGAGGGTTAGTGATCTGTGATTGCTCTTATTCCTGTTTGTAAGGAGACATTCTAACAGTATGTCGTTTCTGTTCCATTGTGGGCTTTTAAGGGAAAGCAAATGTTCATGGACTGCTGCATTATAAATGGATCTGATTTTGAGAAGTACTTAGGCACAGAACCAAACTAGGCTGAAAGGCCCTGGGACTGTAAACTAATATTGGTTTACAACACATGGTCCAAATTTCATAACAGACATTACAGCTCAATCCTGGAGGATACTCCTGTGGCAAAAGGATGATTGATGAGCGTGAAGTCAGGTGTGCATGTGCGCTGTATGGATGTTGAACGGGGTGAGGTCGGAGAAAATCGTACTTTAAGAAATCTCACAGCGTGGTAGTCAAATGGTTAGTGTGCTTGTTTCCAGAGGGACTGGTTCCCAATTCCAGACCACCCTTTTTCCGTTCTCCATATGATGTGGATTTGTGCCCAGAAGGGCATCCAGTGTAAAACCTGTGCCAAATCAACAGGCAGGTCTGTATTGAATCTGCTGTCGTGACCCCAAGTGAAAAAAGAAGAAACTTGAAGAATTTTTGTATGTAGATGAAACTGGAGGTTTTGTTTTGGTCAAGGTCATTGGGATCAAATGTCAAAAATGTGGTTTTTGTGCTGATATTCATCAAATGTGGTATCCATCTGTACATTGGTTGTGGAATTGCCCACACAATGTTAAATTTGCCAAATGTTGATCACTGGGATCAAAGTTAATGGACCAAAGGTTAAAAAAAAAAAAAAAAAACACTTTGACTCTGATTTGCACCAAAATGAGCACAAATTTGGAAGTACAGTTTTGAAATTGCAAAGTTGATGTCAAATTTAGTAAAGGTCAATCACTAGGGTCAAAATTTTGTGATTAAAGGTCAAAGTATATGTTTTTCATTCTGATTTGCACCAAATTTGGAACACAAGGTAAAATTTGACAAAGGTCAATTAATTTAGTCCACCTAGAAGAAAGAAATGGGCACTGGCCTTGGCTGGGGAAGTAAAGCTATGACATCACTGTAAATGCCATCCTTCCAAGACTCTTCCAAGGTTCTTTTGTTGATTACTTTCAAGCTTGGTATGTCAATGATAACTGACCCCAAAATAGTTCTTCAATAATTAATTCTGGCAAATGTCAATGATTGATAATTGACTGATTGATTTTTAACCAAATATGGCACAGACTGATTTGGAGTTCAGAATTGCACAGACAAAGAAAATAACAGGCAAATTTTATGTTGAAGGTCAAGGTCACTGGGGTTAAATGCCACATTTCCATAGCCCATACTGTCCTCATGTCTATGGGTACAATCACCTAGTGAAGGTAAAAGCTCTAACTGTGCCCTGTTATGTACCGATTCTATCCGTCTATACACAATGTTTTTTTTTTCTTTTTAAAAGGTCTTCAAGAACTGTGTGGCACAGTATCAAATCATGATAACTGTATGTTCTGTAGGCTATCAAACATGCCAAAGAAAACCAAATGGAAAAACAATTGATTCAGTGACTGATTCCTAATAAAAGAAATGTTGAAAATTATTCTCATTTTCACAGATTTGCATCATGGAAGCTTGCAGTCTACAGTGTAATCATGAAACCTAGTGTGTGAAAGTTAGGATTGGCCATAGATGAGATGATTCAGACTCTGCATTTAATGGAAAAAAAAAGGATCTGAATTCAATCACATGTATAGATTGTAAAGCAATGATGGCACCTTGCATGTTGCTATTAATCTGACCACCAATTGATGATGGCTGAGACTTCTTAAATAAGCAGGTTGAGGTTTAGGAAGAAAATCATTTTGGTCATTGAAAAAGCAAGATTCCATCAAAAAATCATGTTGACAATGCAGCCATGGTTCACAACCAAGGTAAAAGATGGAATATCCCTGTTGACCGTGGGACATCCTGCCCAAAACTTTAAGGTTTTCAAGATAACTGTGACCTTCTGGGGTGAATATCCATGAGGGTGGGGTTTAACAATCAGAATCTGTTCAACTAAAGTACATATCAGGACAAGTTTAAGGTATAAGGCTTCATATCACTTTGAGCAAATGGGATGAGTTCATCAATGAAATCACCTGGTGGAGTCAGTAGTTACAAAGAAAACCTGCACCCTCTTGGCCCTTTCTGGAATCAGTCTGACACCTATGAAGTAGAGCAACAAAGATGAAATAATGATTTTGTCACTCCCAAAGCAAAACGCCAGAATTTCTCAGCCTTGGCAAACATACCGCCTATTACGTGAGGTTTACCTGCGCTAACTTAGATTTTTACCCAAGGCCATCAAATATGACCATCAGGTATTGTGAAGGCTTTGTGCCCATCCATCCGTCTGTCCGTCCGTCTGTGCTTAGTATAAGTCCAGCAGTATTACTGCTGGAATCTTCACATTTACAGGGAACATTCTTGGGATACAGACCTTGGACAAGTTCAAAGATGGCTAACCTTGACCTATTTAAAGAGGTTAAAAAGTCACATTCTCTTTCAATCTGTTCACTTTTGTTTTTGAGTGGCGGGCATGACAGCCAATCAGAGAGTAAAGCTGCACTGTGACAACAGTGGCTGGTCTCTCTAATATAGATTATATAGAGGGTGGTTTTCAATCACGTGACCCATTTGCTGCAGGACAGTTACTGTCTCCATCTTGGATTACTATGTGGTTGGCGCGTGAAAGAAAATAGAGAGAACGAAAGCTTATTATGAGACTTTAAACCCTTGTGATAAAGCTGTTTATTGTGAACGATGTGTAGCAGTTGGTCCAGTGGATCCGTATGTTATACCAGATAATGAACTTAATGACGATGTAACCAAGTGGCCGGCAGTTTCACAGCGTGAGCTTAATATGACCAGAACCAAGCAAACCGCCCGTAAATCCACTGGAGGAAAAGCTCAGAGGAAGCAGCTGGCTACCAAAGCCGCCTGGAACGGTGTGAAGAAACCTCACCGTTACAGGCCCAGCACTGTGGCACTGAGAGAGATCTGCTGCTACCAGAAATCCACTGAGCTGCTCATCCGCAAGCTGCCGACCAGGTCAGCCTCGTTGGCCTCCTGCAGAGCATCACAGCGGAGCTCTGATAGCGGAGGTCGGTCTTGACATCCTGAGTGATTTCTCTCACCAGGCGCTGGAAGGGCAGCTTATGTATCAGCAATTCGGTGGATTTCTCATAGCGGTGGATCTCTCTCAGCGCCACAGTGCTGGGCCTGTCATGGTGAGGTTTCTTCACACCGCCGGTAGCCGGAGCGCTCTTCCAGGCAGCTTGGTAACCAGCTGCTTCCTCTGAGCTTTTCCTCTGGTGGATTTACTGGGGGTCTGCTTGGTTCTGGCCATATTAAAGCTTTCTTCAAATCTGCTCTGCCTATTCTGCTGAGCCAGGTCTCTCTGCGTCGCTTAGAAAGCTTGTAACACTCCATTCCTTGATGCACAATAACTGTCGGTAGCCTGTAAAATGAGCGACCTGCTTCATTTTTATCACCTCTGTTTGAACAACCGAATGCACCACAAAAGTTGACCATTGTTTAAGCTTCTGCAATTGTTCACCAAATGCACATAGCATGTCACAGCGGCCACTGTGTCATAATCCAAAATGGTCACGGGGCACAAAAATCACATGGCCGATACGTCACATGAAAACTCTCTATTCATCTTTCTCATATATTATGTGAAAGCTAGCAAGAAATAAACACTTCTAAAACTGAAAATGCTGTTTTTGGAAGCTAATACCTCTGAACTTATTCACAAGCCATATCGTGGATGTTAGCATGGTGACATCACAAGCTGGTAGTTAGCTGCAAAACTCAGTTTGTGTATAAATATATCCTAATTAAGGGCACAATTTAGAACTAGAAATTGGGGGGACAAAGTGCGAGGCCCGCAGGGCCAAAGGCCATATGCCGGGGGTCTTGGGGGCCGCTTTAGGCCCCCAGAAGCCAACGGTTTCTAGATAAGCTCAGATGCATTCTGAGCATCCTGAACAGTAATTTTAATGTTTTGAGAAGACCATAAAGTGGACACCATTTGACTTATACAATTTGAAACTGTGGATATAAGTATTTTATTCTGAGAATAGCCAGCATTGATTTTATTAACATCCTGGTGTAAATAAGGTATCACCACATGTGTAGAACTCAAAAAGAATGATAGGTTGAGTTTTCATTAAAAAAAACAACTGCAATGTGGTAAAATGTATTCATAAATATAAAAGAACAGGCTCTTAATAATTATTAACTATCGCATACTGTATTTTTTTTTCTCAAGATTTGTTTTTACATAAGTTTGAAAAAACAACAGATCATAAGTTTAGGATAAATTACTTATCATGAATTTAATTTTCGAAGTTGCACTAATGACAACACTCATACTGAACATAATTTCGCTTGCATAGACTGATTTTGGAGATCAAGCAATAATTGCAGATGGGCTTTCTGAGGTCCCAGATAGCTTTTCTGATTTCCTTTTCTAACTTTCAGAATTTAGTAAATTAGCATATGGTCCATTGATACTTATGTGTAGACACTAGTCCCTAGAGGCAACTATTTTTGGTTTCAAATCTGGGCAAATGCAGTCCCAGAAAATTCCGAATGTGACAAACAAGAAACAGGTGTTGTAAACAAGTCAATGCTGCTAAAAATACAAACTTGCAGAAACAAAGATACTATTCTGACATGGTTTTGCACATAAAACTGACATGGTTTGCACATAAGACTGGCATAGCATGTTTCAAGTACACACATATATGTCAGAAGGTGGGGGGAACATACAATATTCTGTCTGCCCTGGTTGAAAAGGTGGGGGGGACATGCCCCCCCCGTCCCCCACCAAATTGATCCTAATTGTCATATATTATGTAAAAGCTAGTGAGAAATAAAAACTTCTAAAAGTGAAAATGCTGTTTTTGTAACCGGATAACACCTCTGGAGTCATTTACAAGACATTTTGCAGAAGTTAGCGTGTATGCTAACTTTCACTAACTCAAAGCTATGGAGGTAAATTTGTCTCATTAATACCTGCAAATGCAGAGTGGGTGATCTGCAAATATTCCTTGATTTCCACAACTTCTGCTCTTAAAATGTAAATATTGTTTGTGATTGATTGAGAGCTTTATTGAACATGTACAAATTGTACATAAGACAATAGGATAATTAATTAAACAACTGCAAATTATCAAGAACACAATTAATGTTCATAAGGCCGAGGTTATTTAACTTATTACAGCAAAGATCAGATCATTTTGTTTTAGGCCTGACAAATGTCAAATTCCATGTGGATAGCAGATGTCACAAAATGTTGAAAACTAAAGTTCCCTGATCAGATTAACATCAGATTTTACTCATTTTTGCACTCACTCTACAGTTATGTGTACACACATTGAAAGATCAGTTATTATAACAACAGAACTCTTAAATCTCAAAGATAAATTTGACCTTAGTTGAGAAAACCAAAGTGGAACCATATGAAATGTCTCTTTTTTTCTTCTTCTTCATCTTTAGAATGCTATTAGGAGACCACGTTAGTACCATAACATGCTTTAAAACAGATGTGTGTGTGTGTGTGTGTGTGTGTGTGTGTGTGTGTGTGTGTGTGTGTGTGTGTGTGTGTGTGTGTGTGTGTGTGTGTGTTGATGCAGCCCGCGTCCTCTGGCTAACATGTTGGCTTTATGCTGCGTGCATGGATGGAATCCATGACATTTGAATGCTTTAGACAGTGTGGTAATATGTCACTTTGTGTTTTGCTGGTGGTTTTGTCCTGTTCCAGAAATGCGTTGAAGGCTTCATAATGTGACCTCATCATTCCCACTGCAGCACAACAGCGAAACCGACTAAAATGAAGCAGCCTGAACTGAAGGAGATTCACTGAATGAAATATTCACATTTATGTTTTATTGAGAGTTTAACACCGATGATAACTGCAATCCAATCACAAGTTATCCCAATGTTGATGTTTGAGGAATTTACGTCCAAAGAGACGTCTTTCATTTTGGCTAGATCACATAATCTGATTTGAATTCCTGCTTTATGGTAATTATTAAACTCTTAGACAATTCTTTTTTACCCAAGGCCATCAAATATGACCATCGGGTATTGCGAAGACTGTGTGTCCACACGTCTGACTGTGCTCAGCGTATGTCCAGTCCTATTAGTGCCACAGTCTTCAAATTCACAGGGAACATTCTTGGGACACAGACCTTGGACAAGTTCAAAGATGGCTAACCTTTACCTATTTTAAGAGGTACTTTAAAAAGTTTAAAATGTCACATTCTGTTTCATTCTATTCCATTTTTGTTTGTTTTGTTTTTTGAGGGGCAGAGGTGAGAGCCAATGAGAATAGAGTGACACTGTAACGTCAGTGGCTGGTTTGTGAGTAAATATAGCCTCTTTGTCATATATTACATAAAAGCTAGCAAGAAATAAACACTTCTAAAACCGAAAACGCTGTTTTTGTAACCTGATAATACTTCTGAAGTGGTTTACAAGACATTTCACTGACATTAGCATGGTGAAGTCACAGGCTGGTCTAGCTAGCTGCAAACTCTGTTTTGTTTGTGTGTAAATATAACCTCTTTGTCATATATTATGTAAAAGCTAGTGAGAAATAAATGCTTCTGAAACTGAAAACGCTGTTTTTGTAGCCTGATAACAGTTTGAGTGATTTACAAGACATTTCTCGGATGTCACCGTGCATGTTAACTTCCGCTAACTCAAAGCTAACTTCTGCTCTTGTCAAAAACTCATGTATGCGCCAATGCTGTTAAAATGTAAATATTGTTTATGATTGACTGAGTTGATAGAGGGGCTTTACTGAATATATACAAATTGTACATAAGACAATAGGATTGTAATACTTAATGTAAATAAACACACACACACTTTGCACTATGATACAATTAAACAACTGCAAATTATAAAGAAGACAATTCTCATACAGCCGAGGGTGTTTTAGCACTGCCCTATATTTTTATAGTTTGCAGGCAGTTGTAAAGCAGACCTGTGCATTACAAAAATATTCATCAGTAATTTTTTGTCAGAGCTAGCCTAGCGCAGGCGCTTGTAATATTAGGTGTTTCATAGATGCGAGAAAATTTATATTTTGGCAGCTTTCTTAAATTAAAAGTTCAGCATGGTCACAGCTCAAGGGGATGACATTTGGTGTTTTGTCATTGCCCATAATGCAATTGATCACTATGTAACAGCTGTACTCTCTCATATAGGTTGTATTGTGTTTGACTCCTCCCACTCACTCGAGCTCACGATCTCTGGCATGGGAAGCGGGCGCTCTTACCAGTCAACCAAAGCCCAGGCTCTGGCCTGAGTGGCCAGAGTATTCTTTGGCTGTTGGGAGAGTGAGGCCTATTGACTACCACATGCACAGTGACTCCCACTGGCCTCCATCACAACTACACAACAGTGCATGTGTGAGAAATCATTGGAAGAGTTCCAATTTGCCATTGTGCAGTTCAATCATTCATTTTCTCTACCGACGTACTCCAATTCAGAGTGAAGGGGGGCCTGGAGCCTATCCCAGCAGTCATAGGACAAGAAGGAGGGTACACCCTGGTCAAACGCATTCACACCTACAGCCAATTTGAAGATTCCAGCGCACCTAATCTGCATCTCTTTGGAAGTGAGAGGAAGCTGGAGTACCTGGAAGGAACCCACGTGAACACGGGAGAACATGCATGTGAACTCCACACAGAAAGGCCCAGGATGGTAAGTGATCCCGTGACCTTCTTGCTGTGAGTTAACTGCGCTAAATACTATTCCCCCTCCACCTGGTGTGTTGTTTACTCTAAATTATTTGTTTTCTAGTCATAACTATTCAAGCCAAAACACACTGAACAAAAGTTACTGCGAGTTGCTGTTTGTGTTGCTGAGAGTCCTGGTGCTTTACTGTATGGTTGTCAGACTTGGGCGCTAACCTGTGACTTAAGGCAACGTCTAGATGTCTTTGGTATGAGGTCACTGCAGATGGATCCTTGGGTCCCACTGGAGTGGCTTTGTATCAACTGAACGGTTACATAGGGAGACTACGATGAGGAGTATGACTTGCATTGTGAGGGTTTCAGCTACCATATTTTGGCCGTGTGGCACTTTTCTCTGTGTATGCAGTTGCCTCAGTGTGGAGGACCCCAGTAGCTGGAGATGGTCAAGCAGATATCCAAATTTTGCTTGACTGCAGCAGGTAGATGGTTACTTTTGAGAGGCGGGGATGGGCCACTTGTCTGCCTGGATGGTTGCCATCCTGGACCTCAAGTGGTTCTGTGGATGTGGCAACGCAGAACCCCAATGCATGGACCCAGGCCTAACTTGCACTGTCTGATAAATGACATCACATTTCAGTGATGATACAATTTGAAAATGATAATCAAAAGATGGAATAAAATCAGATTTCGTTGCCACTGCAGACATCCATGGAAAGAAAGAATTATTAACCGTAACTTGATGATTTATAGCCCATCGTTTGCAGCTCACACAAGTCCATTTGAGGTATATGCAACTACAACTAACTAACTAGGAATACCAGTCCCCATGTTTCAACCTGGACCACTAAATGCTACATATTCCTCAGTAGGTGTGTGTGTGTGTCAGAGCCACGGTGGTCTGAATGAACCCTGAGCTGGCGTCATCCCAGCTGCTCTAAACCAGAGCCGAGTCACGTTGCCAGATTTGGCCCCATGGGAAACAGGCCCCATGTTATTGTGCGCGCAATGAATTGCTGATGACGCATTTGTTTACGCACTCATTCAAATGATGGGAACGTTAAATATTTGGCCAAAATAATAATATTAATCCATTTCCTTCCAGCCACGAAAAAAAGAGACTAAATCACATGAAAATTTCAAAGTAAGCAATCGAGCTGTCATATGAGTGTATTTTGCGCACATAACAATTTGACCACACACACACACACACACACACTCTTAGCAGTGAATGTTATCTCAGATTTATGTTCCCCATTATGGGGCTCCGCCCATCATACGCTTTCCTGTAGAAAATCATTACATTGAGAAAATGCGAGGAAATTTCACCATCCGATTTATACGTTGAAATGAAAACATCTTCATGTTTCTGTTGTCCTCAGTGAAAACTTCGTGGAAATTCTGACGAAAATGATGGGTCCTTGTTTGGCAGAGTAAACAAGGCTCAGTACCCTCAGTCAGCATCTTGGATGGAACCTTCACACTCCACTGCAAATCCTCCAACACACAACTTTCCTCTCTGCAGTGAATCTCTGACCACAGGCTCGTTATTCCCCTGTGAGATATTTTCTCTGTCGACAGCCATCTCAATCTCCAGTCATTCTTTTGCACGTTTCTCACCTCACAAATGCAATGGGAGAAAAATGCAATTAAAAATAATTTATTTTAAAAAAAGCAGATCATGTGAGGATGAAGCAGACTGCAGAGATCCCACGCACGGCGGGGCCTCTGTGAGTGACAGACAGCATGCTGGCTGGCATGTAAAACACAGCAAGGTCACACTGTTCACTGACTTTCCTGTTTACACATGGCGTGATTTGTCTTGGGCTGCGTTCGCCGGCTGAGGAGAAGCAGTGTTTATAAATGGCTGAGTGGCAGAGAGGAGAGGGAAGGGGTGTGAAAGTGAGAGGGGAGTTCATTGAAATTCCTGAGGTTTCGCAGGAGAGAGAGAGAGATGTAATCAACTGAGGCAGGTTCATGAATGTTACGTGGCAGACTTCACATGTAAAAATTCCCATTGACTAAGTCAAATTCTGTATAAATGGGGTCATATTATACTGTAGAGTAGTGATTTCCAAACTATGGGTTGTGGCACCCCTGGTGAGCCATGAAGGTACTTTCAGTGTGCTGTAGGAAGTCATTAAAAATAAAGAAATACTATAGTTTCGTATGTTAAAGTTGAAAATGACCAAAAATATTCATGAATATCTTGTAAAATGTAACCAGAATAAATAAAACAAAGCATGGTATCTAAATCATGCTTTTCTTCATTTATCTGATTTATTTTTAAACACACGCATATATAAAAATGCTCAATCAGTCTTGTGTTTTAGGTTCTTTTATTGTGGTGAGTGATCTCAAAAGAATTTAGACAGGACTTCAAAGTTTAGATGTCGTATTGAAAAGTTCAAACCCCGAAACGGAGAGTCATCTGCAGCGCTGGGATCTTGGACCAGATCCCATGCAAACAACTGGACAAAGAGCCTAGAATTTCTCTCTACATTTTATTCCTGTGCCTACGCCACCCCCATGTGGGCGGTCCTTAGCCTGTCGTGAATCAATGTCTGGGTGCTTTGCTGAAAAGGTGAAGTAGGCGGTTATAGGCGGGTGTCTGCTTACATTGCGTTCAAGGTTGTTATGTAAAAATCTTATATAGCGTTTGTTTATGTCTGCAATAGTCTAATGTTACGGAATAGGGCTGCAACAAATGATTATTTGGATCACTGATGAATCTGATGGGGTTTCAATGCGATTAATCGGATTAGCGGGGAATTTTTTTAAAACTGTGCCAGGGAAACAATTTTTCTCTCCTTCCATCACTTTATTTAACAACAGAACATTATTTGAAAACTTAAAATACTTGAAAATCAACAAATCGTCAAATGTCCCTTGGCTGTTGAAATATAAAATAATAAAGAATACAACAGTTTATAATAAAGAACATAAATAATTATTTCAAATGGCATTGCTTTATCAAAGTGCTGAGTTGCCATAAAACAACATTGAAACATATAAATGTTGTAAAGTATATGGTGAAAAAAATTTTGTTGCTGCAAATGAGCAATTAACATAACCAGTTAACCATAAAACCTAAATCAAAACTGTAGTCTGACTCATTATATGTGCAACATTCTCTGTATAACTTGTAAACTATGTGGTCATTTCACAATGACACGTGTCTCTTTCTCTAAAATAGTATTGTAGCATTATTAACTCCACCAAGGAGGCTATGTTTTCGGTCGCGTTTGTTTGTTTGTCTGTCTGTTTGTCAGCAGGATGATGAAATTTTGTGGAGTGGTTGGAAATGACAAGAGGAACAAGTGATTAAATTTTAGTGGTGATCCAGATCATGATCCGGATCCCAATGCTAACGCGTTAGCATGTCTATGGCATTTTCAATGTTAAAAGTTAGCATTAAGCAGTTGCAGCTGTCATCATGTTCGGGTGCATTTGTTTTCAAATTGTAGTATTTCTTAAATTTATTTCTGTTTATAGAAATTTTGTGGAGTGGTTGGAAATGACAAGAGGAACAAGTGATTTTATTTTTGTTTATATATTATAATCTAATGATTATTATATACAATTTTAGAGAAAGAGACAAAAAGAAATAGATCACTGTGCCAAGGAGGGAATCTCTTTAGGGTCAGTGACCCTATGGCCTTGTTTAGAGAAGTGTTTCATAAATGTTAAAAAATTCATATATTTGAAGTTTAGTTGAATAATAAATTGAATTTTGTCTATTTGTTTTTGTCTATAACCACATGCCATATCAATATCAGTGCTCAGATGACAGTAGCTTCTGGGAAAGGTGCAAGTTGCAATAAACTGTGATGCCAAGTGCTAAGGATACATGCTATCCAGTCACAGCAGATGAAACTTTTTTACTACTGAGCAAACATCATTGTTAGACATTTTTAGGTTCAATGATTCCACGGTGTGTAGATGTTATGGCATCAGTGACCCCATGGCCTTGGCGGAGGTTTGCACGCTCTGAGTGCTTTATTATTACTGTTATTATTGTTGCTATTATTAATATATAAATAAAAATACATTTAAAAATATTATAATTTGTAATACATTTGACTCTTTTATGACAACAAACGCTGAGCCATTAATTATTATACAGAAAACAAATGCACAAACATGCTGAAATGCCAGCAGGTTAATGCTAACTTTAACACTGAAAACGCCATAGACATGCTAATGCCTTAGCATCGGCATTAGCATAAAATACATCTATCAACTGTTTCAGAAGACCATAACAGGTCAGTTTAACATGAAAAGGTAAATATTCCTCACAGACATATGCTCTTTAGGGTTTTAGTGGGGAAAAATTAAGATAAAGTGAAATAAAACAAAATAAACCAAGGAAGCAGCAGCTTGAAGCACTCCTTCATTGGTTCAACATTCAAAGCAAAGCTCGGTTGATTATATGGAAGAAACGAAACATTTGCGGTAAAACAAAGTTATTTAGCAACTAATCGATGACTAAATTAGTTGACTATTTTAATAAATGATTTTAATCGATTAGTTGTTTCAGCTCTATTACGGAATAAAACAGAGTGTTCCATCATGCTGTCCAAATAGATGTGAATATTTTGGTTTTATCAATTAGACAGCTATAAAAAATATCAGACTGGTTTATCAATTAGACAGCTTATAAAAAAGATCAGATAGTTGAGCCAGATACAAGGACATTTTGTGTGTCAGCCATTTTTAAAAGCAGTTAGGTTAAGAGCAGATAGTTACAAGGACATTTTGGATGTGCGTGAGCTATTTTGTGTTATGCATCATGGAACACTCTTACACGTGTGTGAATCGAAATTGTGGTTATAGGTTTTAGGTGGGCCTCAGAAGATTTTCAGATTTCAAAGTGAACTGTGGCATTCTTAAGTTTGGGAATGGCTGGCATAGACCAGAGCCGGCTCAAGGCATACACCAACTACGCAGTCGCTTAGGGCCTCCACGCCACCAGGGGCCCTGAGAGCACCGAGATGTTGTGATAAAAAAGTAAATATATACATGAAATTAAAATAATATTGAATAATTTAAACGAAATTGTATTACACCTGAAAAAATAAATTCATTTTGACAAAATATCAAAACTAGGTTAATTGATGCCTCCTGTTGGCTGCTGCCACCGTTGGGCAAATTTAGATGCACCGCTTGGGTCAGATGGTCGATGACTAATCGTGAGGAAAGAAGTGAGTGCAAGTCATGTCTCAGAAAAGAAATTATCCCTCTGGAGCAGAGAAAAGAAAAAAGAAGGAGTTGGAAGACGAGAAAAAACAACAAGACAAACGTAGGTTTGCATGTCCAATATTACAATTTTTGTTGTCATTATTTGCGAAATGCTCCGTTCGTTTGGTGTAAAGTGCTTTAGGTGTCTTAAAGTCAGAGGCGATTGCTCTGCAAAGGAAGCTCAGCTTCCCCTAAAATGTCAAAAAAATAAGTGATCAAATATATACTGTTGTGTGTACATGACATTGACTAAATATGCGCTACAACGCGCTCAACTTTTGTTCAGAATCAGCTTCTTATCACTGGTAACGACGCGGCTTTCCTCTCATTCAAACCCACAGCTTCACAGACGCTGAGCGTCCACAGACTTCAATAGCGAAACAAAATCTGCAGCAAAACAAGACGAGGATATCATTGGATAAATGCTGGGCTTTGTCCCGCCCACTGGACGCTCAGCGTGTCTGGGGGTCTATGGGGCAGTGGGCTGGCCTCGGCTGGCCCGGACGCTCAGCTTCTGCATGATGATTGGATGATCTGTCTGAGGCTGAATCCCTTTTTGATTGACAGCGAAATGAGCGAATCAGCGATCTTTTGGTGTAAACATCCGTGGGAGCATTTTCTAAATTTTCATTCTGTTCTGAGTTGAACCGGAGACTTTCCTAATCATCTTAGCGGCATTTTCTTTGTTAAAAACGACTAGCGACAAATCAAGCTTCTATTTCTGTTTTTTTTTTTGTAGCTGCTTGTGTTTGGAGACTGACTTCTATCACTCTTTCTGACTTCTATCGCAGTTTCTGTCCCTACCGAGCAGCGGGTGCTGCTGAGCTCCTCCAACGTCACAAAGCACTCACAGGCGGACAAACTTCACACTAGCCTCGCGCCAGTCCCAGCTAGCGAGCTAGCTAGGTAGCAAGCTGCACATAATGGCAGACAATTTGAATGTTGTGGACCGGATTTTGGCGAAGCCATTTGATATTCTTCCTTATGAAGAAAAACGTAGAGTTAAACAGCAGGGCAGATCAACTCCTCAGATTAATTTGGTGCAAAAGGTGGGGAAAGTAGCTCAGCTCTGAATGGTTTGCAGGCCAAAGTTAAAGCAATAGCCCCCAGTGCAATGTTTGTGCATTGCTATGCACACACATTGCTGTTATGTTGTGGATTTCTATGTTCATTTTGGAAATTATTTAAGTACTGTATTCATTATTTAAGTATTTAATTTTGATTACAACTTTATTTTTCTGTAAGATAATGTGAATGTCATTTGATTCTATTTTGTATTTGGATATTGAACATTTTGCACACCACTGCACAGCTGAAATAAACTATTTAACGTGTTTACTATAAATGCAGTCTCCTGCCTGCTGATGTTACTTTCAAATAGTTAATTAATGAGCCATACTTATACATCACTCTGTATATAGAAGTTAATTAAAACATATTTATGAGTTTGCTACCCCTTTAAGGTTAAAAACAAGAATGACACCTGTATGATGTAAGATAATTACAAATAATGCTAATGATTGTGGGTACGTTACACACATAACAGTGTAGCCTATGGAATAATGAGGCATCTGGTGCTGAGGTGATGGTAGGGGGGCCGCCAAATGAAATTCTGCTTAAGGCCCCATAAAGGCTTGGGCCGGCCCTGGCATAGACTTTAAAAATAATGAGCAAACCCTCCACAAAGCCTAGATTTTCTAAAGTCAGGTAATTTTGGATGTCATCATCTTGGCAGTAATACACAAACAAAAGAGAACAGTGGAGATAAGAGTTGAGAAGGAGTCGCCAAATAGGAGAACAGAAACAGAATCGACTTGTGGAACAAAAACGGTTCCACTGAAAGAATAAAGAGAGCACAGGGGCTTCATAAAGCAATCTAATCTTTGAGTCTACTAAACTTAGTCAGCTACGGTAAGTCATCCAACATTATCCATCTAATCACCATATCACATCAATGGCTAAATTTGTAGATTAGCTCTTACTTAGTCGACTGTTTTCACGGGCATAACAGCCTTGCGCATGCCATTGCTGAGAGATGGCTCCATGCGTGACAGTTTTGTTTACTTCCGGGTTGGTCGTTGTCATGAACTATCCAGACTTTGTTTTGTTAAATGTCTTTATTACCATTTATGGGCCCATACGAACAGCAGAACGACGTGCTTAGCACTTAGTCTAGCAGTTTCACTCTTCAGTTTCTTCTTCTACACTTTCATCAACCTTTTTGTGCACACAACACTGTTCAGCATAACAGCGACACCCGGACAGTCGTCTGACAGCCAAAACCAGAGGAAGCTCTCCATTTGAAGGAATACGAGCGATGTAGAGGTGCTTTTGAGTGTTCTATCAAGTGGTGGTACACGGTAGCTGCCATTTTTTGAGGTAAGACATTGAAGTTTTATCAACTAAAATAAGATTAGCCACCTGTTCAGCCGACTAAGTGCTTTGTGCAACAACTAATGTCAACAAACTAGTCAACTAAGTGAGTTTATTTGACTAAATAAGATTAGACTGCTTTATGAAACTCGGCCTAGGTCTACAACCCAGTGTAGAGCTCCATAGTCTCGGGAGACTGAAGGATGCTGATGATCTTGGCTGTGTCTGACTCTGTGTAACTTCTAGGCAAGCCACAAACAGGTGGAGCATGGGCAAGAATGGCATAACCTGGTCAGGATGACTGAAGCCCAAACACCTATCTCAAAAAGTTACTTTGTAAGCTAAGGCTATCCAGCTAGGTAGGCTGGGTTTGGGTGATTGATTAATACATATTTTTGCAGACTGGACAGTTGCTCTAATAAGGGACAGATTGAGTACGGGTATGGTTGTAAGTCTTGGACACTATCTGGTGAGGTACCAATTAGATGTATTTGTTACTAACTCTTTTCAAAAGATCCTTGGGTATCGCTGGAATGACTTTGTGTCAAATGAATGGTTATGTATGGAGACTCAGATGAGAAGTATCACTTGCAATGTGAGGGAGCATCAGCTATGACATTTCTGGACATGTAGTGCATTTCTCTTTGCGTGGTCCATCACACAGGTGGCTCAGTAATAATGGCAATATGCGCCATTATTACGTTCAACGAGTAATCATTGTGGATTAATTGGTTTATATTTGTCTGAGGAAATTGGGTGTGAAATGAATTGCCCTTTTAGGGATCAATAAAGCTGTCTAAAGTCAGTGCTGAGCACAGTAGTGACTGGAGAAGACCAAGTGGATGCCCACGTTTCAGCTGGCTGCAGCAGGTGGATGGCTGCTGTATTTTCCAGACTATAAGGTGCATCTGTCAAAACATGCACCATGAAGAGTAAAAAAGAAAAAAACATATTTAAGTTGCATTTACTGTGTGTTTTTAAACATGGTGGTACCGCTTCATGCAACAAGAAGCAAAATGAATTTAATCAGTACATTATTTATTTATAACGCAAACAACGCATTAGTAATCAGAAGTTAACAAGCTAATTAATGATACTGTATCAGGCACAAAATCCAAGTAAACTGCTTCTTTTGGCCATTGAATAGACCATTCTATGTGAGTTAAATCTCCAATGTAATTAAATGGACTATAAGTCTCAGGAACTCACAAATTAGTAAACAAACAACAGCTTATACTCCAGAAAATACAGTGCTTTTGAGAAGAAAGGATGGATCAGTTGTTTGTCTTTGTGGATGCCATCCAAGGTGGCTCCATGGTGTAGGGGATGTGGCAACATCTGGCACCAGAGCATACCATCTTGTCTGTCATACATCGTTGCTCACACCGCTGGGATAGAATTAGTTATGAGAATTGAACGATCCCGGGGTTCCACCCCGACCCCCTCTGTTTGAACTTTTAGGTGATAAATTCTTTGGAATTCTTACTATTCCGCCCCAGAGAGTAAAATAAAAGGAGATTTGAGAAGAGGTCTCAGGTTAGGACTCATCTCAGCAGATATTATTAAAGAACAGATGCCTGCCTTCCAGCAGTCTTACTGCCCACAAACGCCTCCCCACCATTCAAACAGGATTCACCAGTGAAAGTTGAACGACTATGGAGGCATTCTTTGGCTGTGCAGAGTTCTAACAGAAAAGTAAAATAAGCTTCCCCTTCTTCTTTTGCATCTTTATTTTTATTTTTTATTTTTCCTGTGAGGAAGCATGTGAATTAGGGCGTTGAATTTACGGAAAGTGAACATCTTTCAAAGGCAAGTGTGGTTACAACTCATAGCCTTGGGGAGTGAGAAGCGTGTAAAACCCTGTTATTTTAGGATTCATCCTCAGACCTCCAGTACAATAAGGTATTCACATGTTTAATAGCTGCTTGTTGGCATTCTTTAAGCCTTGTTTCCTCTTTAATAGTCATGATATCCTGTTCTGCACGCTTTCTTTCAATGGACTCAGGTAAAGCATGGGTGGGACCTTCCGCTTAGCGACATATTTTGCCAGACTGCTGGCTTTTCTTTGTGCCTGTGCATATAAAGGAGCTCAGGTATTCTCTTTCATGCACTCTACAGACATATCCTTTTAAAGAAATTGGAGATATTTTTCATTTGAAATGGTCGCTTAAACAGTTATCCTTGCTTCAAGCGGCTAACAACGCATGCATCCTGCTATTATCATGTTACTTCAGGATGTTATTAGCTTTAAAAAATAACCCCCACTTAGGTCGGGGTTAGTCATTTTTTGTATAGGGTGTTGCATGTCAGTGAGCATGTTGGATTTTCTCAACACAATTGTTCCCATACTACTTGCTGCAAGTGAACATATTTGTTATAATCAAGTCTTCAACTGCATTAGACGTTTATGTCTAATGTCATTCTTTTGACTTATGGGTACAAAACCAGCAGGAACTCTGCAGAACTGTGAAGAACAGCTTCCCGTGCTTTCTAAACATTTCAAAATTCCGTCTGCATCATAGGTGCATTGATTGTGTTCAGCTATTTTTACTTAAAGGATAAGATTACTTTTTAAACAGTCGTGTTCTACTCACCTTTGGCAAGTGATTCACTTGCAAAAAATCCCTTTTTTGGAAAAAAAACTGTGGTTATACATGAGAGTGAAAGGGACCATGGTTATGGAAGTTACAAAAATCCACTATATGCGCAAAATAACAAGCGACTTACTTTCAAATTTTTGGTTTATTAGTGGTACAATGACACCTGGTGCATTTTTTTCCTAATGTAGTAGTTTATATTAATTCTGATAGTTCTGTACACAGCTGAACCACTTTATTCTTGATTAACGCACAATCCTTCCATGATGTTTCATCGATATTGGCTCCAAATTGTTTTGTCAGGAACCTGGATCCAAAAAGGTTGGACACAATTGTGAAACTCACACAGAAGCTTAATGTGTAAAAATGAATTTGCCTAGACACTGGGCAAAGGTCAGTACACAGGGAGGCAAGCCAAAGTCAGCAATGGTATCCAAAACATGAAACTAAGATAAGGTCAAAAACAGGCAAAAGGTTCAGTACACGGTAAAGCAAAAAACAAGATCAAAAACTATGGAAAAAAGGCTGGAACGAAGACACAAGGAACAAGAGCAAACAGAGATTTCTGATGTCCACCAATCCAGATCACCTCCTAAATTCAGTGGAATCTTCCATGCCCTAATATCTATCTGTGGTGCAAATTTGGTGTGAATCTGTGAATTAGTTTTGATGTAATCCTTCAAAGCCTATATAAAGTAAAACTTGATCCAGAATCTGGATCCGGATCACTTCCCAAATTTAATGGACTCTTCCTTGGTCTAATTTTTAAAAAATCGGTGGTGATAATTTCATCAAAATCCATGCAGTAGTTTTTACATAATCTTGCTAACAGCCAGACAAATAAATAAATAAACACAGATGATTTTATTAATTTAAACACAAAGGAGACCAAACCTGAATATGAAGGAAAACCCAAACATGAATACAATAAAAATACAAAAACCCACACATGAAATAACTACCCACCTGACATGTTTGAGTTAGTAAATTTTGCAGAGTAAAATTTACACTGTAGGGGCTACATTTGGTCCCACTCCAAACAGAGTTATGTAAACTGTAACATAGAGTAAAATAAACTCTATCATAATGCTAAATCAACTTGTTCAACTTTAATGAGAGCCATTTGGTCCATTTCCACCACAGGAACTAAACCTACTTCCCAGATGTTGTGAACGTTTACAGAAATAGCCCCATAATTGGCCTTCTCAGCCGCTCTGTCTCCATTGCGGTGGAGACCCACCGTGCTCATGTAGCTACGTATGCAGTGATGCAATAATTCTGCGACAATTTTGGTTGCAATGTAGATTTTCCCATTCAGTCTTGAAGATTCAAATCCTCTCTGGATCTCATTTATTGTGAAGATTGCCAACAATGCCTGTCCATCCCCTTTGCGCTGTTTCAGTCCTTCTACCGCTTGCTTCACTTATCTGGCTTGGCACTTGTTGTTGTCATTTTCTCCCAAATGATTTAATGACCAATCAGCCCAGCCCAAAGGTTGTTTTTTTTTTTGTTTTTTTTTTGCGGCTGCACAGCAATACCTAGAGCACAGAAAAAAGGCCCCACAAAATAATCTATCAGGGGTGGTCCGTGTGCTGGAGGCATTTGCAAAGATGTTGGAGCCCCTAAAATCACCCTTGAGTTCCTGCAGTGCAAGCTAACTTATGTATAATAAGATCAGGGAATGTCCAAATAGTTATGGACCTTCCAAATGAAAACTCTCACTTCGTTCCTTCCTGTCTCCAATATCTAAATACTTACCAAACATTTGATACTAATGTTAACTCGATAAAAGTCAAGATCAAAGCTCAGTGATAAAGACTAAAGATAGCTTTCATGTGACTCAGTTCTGTCTTTGATGCAATTGATGGCTTTAATCAAATAAAATTAAAGCATTGTTTGCCAAGGAAACCTTCATCTAATAAGCAGAGTGGGATGGGGAAATGTCTAAATACTTGGACAAGCGACTTGTGTGCACTGTATATGAAAGCAGAGTGGGACAGCTGGGTGTGGAGCAGTGTGTTACAGCCTCAAGTCTTCTTGAATATGATGCCACAAGCTTGGTGCACCTATCTTTGGGCAGTTTTGCCCATTCCTCTTTGCGGCACCTCTCAAGCTCCATCAGGTTGGATGGAGAGTGTTGGTGCACAGCCATTTTCAGATCTCTCCAAAGATGTTCGATCAGATTCAGGTCTGGGCTCTGGCAAACTCCAGGTGGGCTGCCATGTGCCTTCTACTAAGGAGTGGCTTCCGTCTGGCCACTCTACCATACAGGCCTGATTGGTAAATTGCTGCAGAGATGGTAACCCTTCTGGAAGGTTCTCCTCTCTCCACAAAGGAATGCTGGAGCTCTGAAAGAGTGACCATTGGGTTCTTGGACACCTCCCTGACTAAGGCCCCTCTCCCCTCCTCCTTCCCACTGTCGCCAAGTGCTTGCTCACAGGGAGTCGTTTTGACCGTTGGGGTTTTTACGTAATTATTGTATGGCCTTGCCTTACAATATAAAGCGCCTTGGGGCAACTGTTTGTTGTGATTTGGCGCTATATAAATAAAATTGATGTTGATGATGTTGATGTCCCCTGATCGCTCAGTTTGGATGGGTGGCCAGTTCTCGGAAGAGTCCTGGTGGATCCCAACTTCTTCCATTTACGGATGATGCAGGCCACTGTGCTCATTGGGACCTTGAAAGCAGCAGAAATGTTTCTGCACCCTTACTCGGATTTGTGCCTTGAGACAATCCTGTCTTGGAGTTCTACAGACGATTCCTTTGACTTCAAGAAAATTCAGTAAGGTTTATCTTCTATTATACATTCCAAATCTAAGATGGAACTTTACTAGTGTATACTAAGGTACTCCTAAATATTTAAAAAAAAAAAAAAAAAAAAAAAAAGAACAACAATGTTCATGTTTGGTTTGTGGTCTAACATGCACGGTCAACCGTGGGACCTTATATGTAGACAGGTGTGTGCCTTTCCTCATATGTCAACAACTGAATTTACCCCAGGTGGACTCCAATTAAGCTGTAGAAACATCTCAAGGATGATCAGTGGAAACAGGATGCACCTGAGTTCAATTTTGAGTTTCATGGGAAAGGCTGTGAATACTGACGTACATGTGATTTTTTCTTTTTTCTTTTTATTTCAAATAAATTTACAAATTAAAAAAAAAAAATTCATGTAGTCATTATGGGGTGTTGTGAGTAAAATTTTGCGCGGGATTTTTTTTTTATTTCATCCATTTTGGAATAAGGCTGTAACATAACATGTGGAAAAACTGAAGCGCTGTGAATACTTTCCAGATGCACCGTATAGTAGAACTTGTTACAAACCATAATCAGAATCTGTTCTCACTGCTTTATGTCGGTTTTGTTCCTAGAGACATTCCAGGAATGTGCAAAGCACGAAGCGTTCGCAAAAATAAAGTCCGCTGCTTCACATCTTCTACACGTCCACAGGGAGCAAAAAAACAGAATTCCTCACCCATCAGTGAGGGAAATTTATCCACACAGTTTTTCCATTCACTGAGACAACACAAACTCTCAGCGTTCGCTGTCATGTCTCGTTAAAGGAACAAAGTCACTGTCTCCAAAATGTTTTCATTTACTCATCATCAGACCATCGTGTATTTTGTGGGGAAAAAAATCCTGGCAAATGTATCAAAGACAGATGATGGTAAGAGAATACTGTTGAAGGCAACTTGGAAAACAAAACAGGCGAATGAATGATGAAACAGGAAATCCTTGTGTGTGCGTCCCTCTTTTTGATCTAACCGTTGCATCCTCATTCCATCTCGGCGATTTTTTTGTTGCTCCAGTTTCTGTGGTTGTGTTGAAAATAACAATCATCTGTTTAAGTAGCCATGTGATCAAATGTTACAGAGCCTTCAATTTTATTTATTTACATAGACATGCTAACGAGTTAGCATCGGTCCTGTTTTTAAGTTATAAAATACATCTATTAACGGTTTCAGAAGACCATAACAGGTCGGTTTAACATAAAAAAGGTAAATATTACTCACAGACATATGCTCTTTAGGGTTTTAGCAGGGAAAAATTAAGATGAAGAGAAATAAAACAAAGAACCAACAAACCAGCAGATTGAAGACTGAAGCGTGCTTCATTGGTTCAAGGTTCAAAGCAAAGTCGCACTGCAGAAACAGTTGATTATACAGACCCACTGCAGGGTCTGTAATCAATGTAGAGAAATGATCATTTTCCTGACAAACACCAACAACAGCCACTCTGAAGGACCGATAAGGGAATTGATAAGCAAAAGGGGTATTGATATCGAAAGATCGAATCATTTCTTAAGGATACCCGAAAAGAACCGGTTCCCGACACACAACCCTAACAGCAACACGCTTTTTTTTTATAAATAAAACTCACATTAAAGACTCACGATTATCTTAGTTAAACACCTAAATACATATTTTGGTTGAACTCACCTCCATAACGACGCAATGTTGCAAACAAGTTGCCGCAAATGCTTGTTTACACTGACAACAAAATCTCAGCCGCCCCAATTTCAATTCAATTTCAATTTATTTTCATTTATATAGCGCCAAATCACAACAGAGTTGCCTCAAGGTGCTTCACACAGGTAAGGTCTAACCTTACCAACCCCCAGAGCAACAGTGGTAAGGAAAAACTCCCTCTGAGGAAGAAACATCAAGCAGACCAGACTCACAGGGCTGACCCTCTGGGCCATGCTACAAACATAAATTACAGAAACAATTCACAGAACAATTCACGGACGAATATACAAGAATTGCTGTTGGTGCACAGGACAGGAGGGTCGCCAACACAAATACAACTCCCATCTCTGGATGGAGCTGCACCTTAAACAGAGAGAAAACAGAATCAGGCATCAGAAAGACAAAAAATACTGTCTAATTTGCCAGCATTAATCGACAGGAAAAACCAAAGAAATACTAAGGTGATCGCCAGCCACTAGCCCTAAGCTTCACTAAAAGACCCAGAATTTAGGTAAAGTTGAGGCCGTGGCCCGCCCTATTACTAATAACATGAATTAAAAGAGTAAAAAGTGTAAAACAAAACTGTACCAGTATGCTAACCATATGAAAGGGAAAAGAAGTGCGTCTTAAGTCTGGACTTGAAAATCTCCACAGAATCTGACAGGGAGATCATTCCACAGAACAGGGGCATGACAAGAGAAAGCTCTGTGACCCGCAGACTTCTTATCCTAGGGACACAAAGTAGTCCTGCACCCTGAGAACGTAAAGCCCGGGCCGGTACGTAAGGTTTAATTAAGGTTTCAATCTGATCTCACTGGGACAGGAAGCCAATGAAGAGACGCCAAAATGGGTGTAATGTGGTCGAACTTTCTGCTTCGTGTCAAAAGCAAGAACGTGATTACACGCTAGATTTGACACCGTAAAGGCGTTAATACTCAGTATGTACTAACATTGGTTCTGAACTTACTATGCAACTAGATGTATGTGAGCACAATGCGCGCATACTATACTGCCACTGTCTTGCCAGTTCTTTGAGCAGGATGTTTACAGATGACAATGTATATACCCACACATGCCATGAAAATTAAACTTTGCAATGGCAGATTTTTTTGTTTGTTTGTTTGTTTTTTTAATGGTTTATGAGAGTTTATAAATGTATTTATGGACAATTCCATGGCCCCTTGGATACCACTGTAAGTTTCATGTATGTCTTCTTTACAGGGCTATTGCACAGGGTGTCGCTCTACTACGATTGCTCATGATACAAAAAATTGCAAAATTGCAATGAAATGGCTTAATTCGGCTTGCTAACAGTCTGGCTTATAAAGTGCAGACTTGGCAACCGGCATGAAAGTGAAAGAAAGAAGATGTGCCCTGCTGTGCCCTCAGCCAGAACCGCAACAAACGTTGATTTGGCTTTGATTTTTTTTATCACAATGGAGTACAATCAAACAGGTTTCAAGCAGTAGTCACTACGAATACCCCCGTTAAAGAAGTGCAAACATGATCGAAGCCGTTAAAACTACAGCTTTGCAGAAATTACCAAGTATTGTAAATGATTTAGAGAATCTGGAAGAAATTTTTGAACAGCTAAAATATTAGATCTCGATTTCAAATCTGATGCTGATGATGGCTTTTGTTTTTGTTCAAGACGGATAAAAATGGACCAAGAAGTTACTATATGATGCTTCAAAACATGCCCCAATTTTGCTATTCGGGATTAAATGAGAAGGAATGGCGTTCTGTGGAATTGCCCTGTTAGGTTTTGTTAACTGGACTGCATTTCTATAGCACTTTTCCATTTGAAGCACATGCTTTACAATAATGACTCACATTCATACACACACCTGATGCAAGTCATTCTACTGTGCATCAAGTGCAACTTGGGGATTAAGGACCTTGCCCAAGGGACCTTAGTGATTTTCTGAGTATAACAGAGATTTGAACCAAGGATCCTCTGGTCTCAAGCCCTCTGTGTCCTCTAGACCATCACCTCCCCTCGTTGATCAGATTTTTCTGGGGCATTCTTCTTCAATTTCCAGGCTCCAGGTACCTCACGGGATAGCATATTGTAGTACATTTGCATGCTGTGGAAGCAGTAAATCATTCCAGGGACCATTCAACTATTGCTAAATACATATGGAGTATTCAGACACCCTACATACAGATTGTGATCTATTGCCTAGTAAGTTAGTATAAATATCTGGATGTAGCTAGTTGCATGAAACTAAAGTTAACCAGCATGAGCACCAAAGGTATAACAAATTCTGGTATTTATGAAAGACTTTTCCATGTATCACCAGATGTTCCACAAATATTCGGCGGCAGACCTGTTGGCACCTGGTCAATGAAACAAGAAACCGCAATTCAAGGGCCCTCAAAACTACTCGACCATTTTTAGAACACTGCATGTCTCCATCCACAGTTTGCTAAATGCCAAGATGTTCTGATTTGAAATTCACTAGAACAAGTTTTACTTCAGGTTCTGCTTCCAGTTAACCATAAATTTGACTTTCATAGTCCATGAATTTGATATGAGTGAACAGGCATGTTTGTGTTACTTAGAGGAAGCACAAGCCCTGCTTGTATAAATCTCAGTTTTTCTTACCTTCTTTGATTGCCAACCACCTTGGCTGAGTTTGTAGTTTGGATGCCAAACACACGGGAATGTGATGCACTCACTGGACCTCAGGGAGTCTTAAAAAGAAACGACTGTGTAGAAAGCTGTGGGGTATGTCTACGACGGTGTGGGCGTTCAAAGACAACCAGGAGGCACGTCTATGAAGTCATCTGTGACAGTAAAAATGGAGCTCTAGTTAAAAGGAATAACAGGTTAAATGAGGAAGTGAAGCCATTGGCTCAGCTTGCTGTACTTTTACTCAGTTTGTTCCAATGACATCATTTCCTCCAAGGAATCCTGTTGGGACGTACCTGCTTGGATGGTGATCAACCACTCTAGTCTGAGTGATAGTGTGTGATTTCAGAGAGCACACAGATGAACATTTTGCACACTATTATCCATGATCCTGCTTCTCTCTGATCAGTCCCAAGGCAGAACTGACCATGCCGGACCAGACCAGGTCTGTTTTATGAGAGATCCTTCGAGCTTAATGTTGAATCGACACTCCTTGCCCAAACTTCAGAAGTTCTAACAAATTCCAAGAAGCTGAAATCCATGGGGTCAGGACAGGATTAGGACCATGCTGCAGAACCGCCCTGGATCTCGACTCGCAACCACCCAAGCAGAGCAACAGCCTGTGCATATCTACCCAGCATAGCCATCTATTTGCTGCAGCCTCATCCAGGCTGCAAGATATGAGTTAAATTATTCCGTTCAATATTGGGTCGCAATGCAATATTTGTGTTATTACGTTACAAGTTGAGAGTGAGAAATTTATAGTCCATGTTTGCTGCTTATAGTTCTTTGATCTGTACAACAAAAAACTGGCATCCTTATTGATAACACCAGTAGTCTGTTTATACAATTTGGCAAAGAGAAAAATGTTGAGCTATTGCATTGCATTTATTAGTGGTTTGATAACTGTATTGTCAAAAAATAACGCGATGCTAAGATACCCTCCTCTGTCTGTGCATTGTCTTCTTTATAATTTGCAATTGTTTAACTGGTATCCCAGTGCAAAGTAGCAAAGTATATATATATATATATATATATATATATATATATATATATATATATATATATATATATATATATATATATATATATATATATATATATATATATATATAAACGCAACACTTTTGGTTTTGCTCCCATTTTGTATGAGATGAACTCAAAGATCTAAAACTTTTTCCACATCCACAATATCACCATTTCCCTCAAATATTGTTCACAAACCAGTCTAAATCTGTGATAGTGAGCACTTCTCCTTTGCTGAGATAATCCATCCCACCTCACAGGTGTGCCATATCAAGATGCTGATTAGACACCATGATTAGTGCACAGGTGTGCCTTAGACTGTCAACAATAAAAGGCCACTCTGAAAGGTGCAGTTTTGTTTCATGGGGGGATACCAGTCAGTATCTGGTGTGACCACCATTTGCCTCATGCAGTGCAACACATCTCCTTTGCATCATCCGTGAAGAGAACACCTCTCCAACGTGCCAAACACCAGCGAATGTGAGCATTTTCCCACTCAAGTCGGTTACAACGACGAACTGGAGTCAGGTCGAGACCCCGATGAGGACGACGAGCATGCAGATGAGCTTCCCTGAGACGGTTTCTGACAGTTTGTGCAGAAATTCTTTGGTTATGCAAACCGATTGTTTCAGCAGCTGTCCGAGTGGCTGGTCTCAGACGATCTTGGAGGTGAACATGCTGGATGTGGAGGTCCTAGGCTGGTGTGGTTACACGTGGTCTGCGGTTGTGAGGCTGGTTGGATGTACTGCCAAATTCTCTGAAACGCCTTTGGAGACGGCTTATGGTAGAGAAATGAACATTCAATACACGAGCAACAGCTCTGGTTGACATTCCTGCTGTTAGCATGCCAATTGCACGCTCCCTCAAATCTTGCGACATCTGTGGCATTGTGCTGTGTGATAAAACTGCACCTTTCAGAGTGGCCTTTTATTGTGGGCAGTCTAAGGCACACCTGTGCACTAATCATGGTGTCTAATCAGCATCTTGGTATGGCACACCTGTGAGGTGGGATGGATTATCTCAGCAAAGGAGAAGTGCTCACCATCACAGATTTAGACTAGTTTGTGAACAATATTTGAGGGAAATGGTGATATTGTGTATGTGGAAAACGTTTTAGATCTTTGAGTTCATTTCATACAAAATGGGAGCAAAACCAAAAGTGTTGCGTTTATATTTTTGTTGAGTATATATATATTATTAACTATACATTTATTGTTAGATACAATAATTATTAAGATCCTGTTGTCTTATGTACAATTTCTACATGTTCAAAAAAGCCCCTGTAATAATTAATCAATCAATCATAAGCAATATTTACATTTCAACCAACATCTGCAGAAGGGCATGCGTGTGCGCATACATGAGTTTTTGACAAGCACGGAGGTTAGCATGCACATTGACAGCCGCAAAATGTTTTGTAAATGACTCCAGAGGCGTTATTAGGTTACAAAAACAGCATTTTAAGTTTCGAAGTGCTTATTTCTCGCTAGCTTTTATATAATATATAACAAAGAGGTTATATTTACACTAGAGCCCGACCAATATATTGGCTGGCCGATATTATCGGCCGATATAAGGCCTTTCCAAAGTACTCACTATTGGCCGAAAGTTTGCCGATAGAACGCAGATAATTTCTCATAAACAGAACAGTTACTGAAATGTTTGTGTCAGCAATGTAAAATGTCCTTGCACCGTTTGTCCAGTAGATGGAGTCCTGACTCCATTCAACTGAGAGCTGCTTACACCCCTGCATAAATGTGTTCATCACTGGCCCCCGTAGTTCGCCATCACACTGCACTGATCGGCTGACAAAAGCATACAAATAAGTTTATAAGGATATTGTTTGTAATAACTTTCCGATTACATTCACCCCACATTGCTCCCGTTTCAGTTCAACTCAGTTTGATTTACTCAGTTTATGTAGTAATGTGTCAAATGTGCTTCATTGCGTCTGTCACGCTTTTTACTAAGCCCACGTTGTGTAGGCCTTATTTCTAGCATGAAAAACTTTCGTTTACTGCTAAGAGGTTGAAACATTCAGCTGATCGGCTGATTTATCGGCTATCGGCAAATCAGCCGATTTATCAATTATCGGCATTTTTTCATCCAAATATCGTTATCGGCATCGACCTCAAAAATCCATATCGGTCGGGCTCTAATTTACACACAAACAAAACAGAGTTTGCAGCTAGCTAGACCAGCCACTGACATCAATCTGCCACTCTACTCTGATTGGCTGTCACCCACGCCCCTAAAAAAAACTGTTGGACTATTTTCTCTTTTTCTTTCTTTGTATGTTTTGTTAATTGCTTGGATCCATGTGTGCTAAAATAAATTCAATAAGTAAATAAGTAAAAAACAAAAAATGGAACAGAATGAAACAGAATGTGACACTTTAACCTCTTAAAATAGCTCTTAAAATACATTAAGGTTAGCTATCTTTGAAATTGTCAAAGGTCTGTGTCCCAAAAATGTTCCCTGTGAATTTGAAGACTGACAGTAATAGGACTGGACTTATGCTGAGCACAGACAGATGGACAAACAGACGGACCGACGCAAAGGTTTCGCAATACCTGATGGCTATATTTGATGGCCTTGGGTAAAAACGTATTCATAGAAATATAAATACATTTATAACTCAGGAGGCTGCCTGCTTGAACAAAACCAACCAAGATGGTGGAAAATTACCATGTAACGATCACAAAAGTAGCTGGAAGGTGAAATTGGAACACAACCGGGTTGTGTACCAGTAATTAATTTTTCAGGGTATTGCCACCAAAGTGATGGCAGCTGAGTGAAATTCCTGCGCTGGCGCAATTTGTCCATTAAAACTAGATTTTCAAAAAACACGAAAAAATGATGGAAATTGGTGCCATCCCTGAGGTAATGTTTGATGCTCAGATTAAAACTCTGCCCCAGGTCGCATGATTGTAAAACGTTTGCAATCTCATATAGACTCTCATATGACTGGTGATCCAACCAGCAAGTGGGCTTTACTGTCTCTAACCAAAATGAAATGAAAATACTGAAATGAAGTGGATAATGGTGCTGATGGGCACATCCATACTCTCACTCTGAGCAAACCATGTTAATTTAATTGTTGTAGTTTGTTTGTTTCTTGATGTTTTGAGGGTGCGGCACCCTAGCGCCCTCTAGTGACCAGCCGCCCTTGTTAATCACCTTGCTGGACACACGTTGTGGGGTCTAAATCCTGGTTGGTACAGGTTGTGGGTTGAGCCTGTGTTTCTGTTTGGTTCCTGGTTGTTTTCCACAGTTACTGAATGCTCCATTGCAGCCCAGTGTGGAGGGTGTCATACCACTCTGACAGCTCTTGTTGTGAAGTAGTGGAACAGATTAAACCCCACTCTGCCCAAGTGGAAGGCAATTTAAAATAAATCCAGAAAGACAAAGAAAAACAGAACAGGTCTACACCTCTGTGTGTTCCTTGTGCTTGGTTTCTTGTGTCTCCTTATCTGCACAGATCTTCTCCACCTGTTACTTGACACACGTTGGCCCTCAGCCACATTGCACTGCTTTCGGGACCAGGACAAAAGGCGGCCCAGTGAGGAGCTGGTAAATCCAGAGGGTGGTGCGGCTGCTATTTTACAGTCAGCTATTGTTGACCAACACAATACAGAAGCAAATCCCTTCCTTGACAGTATTATGGTGATTGTGCTGTAAACAGCTATTCGGGGGATATTCCATGCGCCGAGGAGATTTCCGCTTAAAGTATCGTTTACAGCTTGATTATTCTTTTTATTATGTTTTGAAGACTTTTGCACTGACAGTTTTATTATTATTATGGAAGGGCTTGTCTTGTTTATGAGGCAGCACGGTGGCTTAGTGGTTAGCACTGTTGCCTCACAGCGAGAAGGTCATGGGTTCAATTCCCACCTGTGGCCTTTCTGTGTGGAGTTTGCATGTTCTCCCCGTGTTTGCGTGGGTTTCCTCTGGGTGCTCCGGTTTCCTCCCACATCCAAAGACATGCGGGTTAGGTGGATTGGAATCTTTAAATTGTCCATAGGCATGCGAGTGGGTGTGAATGTGTTTGTTTGTCTGTTTGTAGCCCTGTGACAGACTGGCATCCTGTCCTGGGTGTACCCCGCATCACACTCTGAAGATGAGTGTGTGTCTTGTTTATGCATACCTGAATAATTTGGAAAGATATTCTATGGAGAAATCCTACAGAGAAATCCTGTGGAGAGTTTGATATGTTCATTAGCATGATCATGAATGTTGTTGTTTGTCTTTTTGCTGCTCCCAGGTGTTCGGGGTCAGCACAGTAGATGCCCATCGTGATGCAAGTGGAGTCCTGCAGCACTTCACTTTTTCCACATTTTATGTTATGTTACAGCCTTATTCCAAAATGGAGTAAATTAATTTTTTTTCTCTACTCACAATACCCCATAATGACAACATGAATTTTTTTTTGCAAATTTATATATACACACACACACATACATACACTCACTCACTCACGCATCTTCTACCGCTTAGTCCAATTAAGGGTCGCGGGGGGCTGGAGCCTACCCAAGCAGTCATAGGGCGTGAGGCGGGGTACACCCAGGACAGGACGCCAGTCCGTTGCAGGGCCACAAACAGACAAACAAACACAAACACACCCACACGCACACCTATGGACGATTTAAAGATTCCAATCCACCTAACCCCCATGTCTTTGGATGTGGGAGGAAACTGGAGCACCCGGAGGAAACCCACGCAAACACGGGGAGAACATGCAAACTCCACACAGAAAGGCCATGGGAATTGGACCCATGACCTTCTCGCTGTGAGGCAACAGTGCTAACCACTAATCCACCGTGCCGCCCACACATATATATATATATATATATATATATATATATATATATATATATATATATATATATATATATATACACACACACACACACACACACAAACACTAAGAAATCGTATGTACATAAGTATCCACACCCTTTGCTCAATACTTTGTTGATGCACTTTTGGCAGCAATTTCATTCTCAAGTCTTCTTGAATATGATGCCATAAGCTTGGTGCACCTATCTTTGGGCAGTTTTTCTCATTTATCTCATATGATGCAGGCGTCAAAGGTGAACAGAGGCTTGATCGGTAACAATGTTTCAACATGAGTGACGTAAAAATAGTGAACTTGTCCTTCAAATCATTGTACTGACAACTGAGAAAAATCTTTAAATTACGGGTGCAATTTGAGCATCACAAGCCATTTGTATTTAGATGATTTTTAAATGTAATTTTGATTATAAATTGTATGCCTTTGAGGCCAGTTAAGTTCCAGCTTGAACATCAGTGACTGACACCCACAGCAGTGAGTTGGTGGGAACACACTATTAGAGGTCAAAAGGTCTCACTGTTCAGACATATTGACAATGTTAGATATTTGACCCGACAGTCCACCCATCAATCACCTTTCTCATTGTCAAACCAACACAATGTGTGTAAGACATGGTCACACCCTTAATGGACCTCGTTGACCTTAATCTACACCCACGCTAGCTACATGATTGATTGCAGAGTAACAAAGTTTTGATTGAACTCGAGCAGTTTATTGAAAAACTGCAACACACAGCACATGTTGGTGTGTAATTTCTGTTCAAACATAATACCTTAGTGACTAAACACTGTTAATATTAGGTACTAGTGTATTTGCTGCTAGTACAGACTGTGTAATGTTCTTGGCTGATTTTGTTCTCGCTTCATATGCTTGTTTTCTTAATCTCTAAAAGCAGTGAAGAGTAAATTTGATGGTTAATTACCATTATGGAACAAATTTCTGATGTAAAGTGTGAAAAGCACAAATACGCAACAATCAGCTCATTCACTTGTGTTTTAATGTTTCAACACCAAAATTAAATGAAACATTGGTTTTGAATCAGTTGGTGACTTATTGAGGCCTGATTCAGTGCAGCTTGTGATGTTTTAATCATGACCTCTGGACTTTGTTGTTATTGTGTGTATGGATGGTCTCGATGTGATTTTGTTATCCATCATCATGCTTTATAGGTGGAGCTGCTAATGTTGGCTGACAAACCCGTTGCTCATCGACCTGCAGTATATCTCGCCTGGCTTTCCAGTCCACCCAAGCCAGATTATCCATTGTCCATTCTACAGTACACTGTCCTTAGAAACCTCTGTTGAATCTCTAATTTTTGCTCTTGTCTTTTTGCCTCAGATAATGTCTTTGCCTTTTTCTCAGCACCCAGATATCAGCGCCATCAGCTTCATTTTCCCCCACCTGGCTCTTCTGGCTTCTCTGCAGACCTCCAATGCTTCTCCCTCTGTGCCTCGACTCCAATTACAGCAACATTCTTCATCATTCAAATCAGCACTTTGTAAACAAACTGTTTAACCTTTCTACATCACTGCCTTTTGCAATTGAGCAATCCATTTACTACACACCGTAACAGTCTTCCTTTCATTATGGAATGTGCAACACTGATCAAAAAAGTTGGAGTATTGTTTCGAGTTAGTGTCACTCATTTATAGAACTGGCGAGAAGTTTTGGCCCTTTCTCCAGCCTCACGTTCTGTCTACTGACTAATTCCGGTTTTAGTTTTCTGTTCTGTTACATACTTTGTCGGGTATTTACCTATGATGTCGTTTGTTTTGATGTGGACTCCAGAACAATGTTCAAAAGAGGTTTTGAGATCCTGGAGAGCAGTGTTTCGAGTCAGAGTCACTAATTTATAGAACCGGTGAAAAGGTCTGGCACTATCCGCAGCCACATGTTCAAGCTATATTGTTTAATTCCATTGTTAGTTTCCTGTTCTCTTGTGTATTTAATCTAGAATTAAGCCACATGTCGGGCGTCATGTTTCTCCCTGCGGATGCTAGCTTGTTAGCTGGGTGTCTATTCATCCATACACCAAATAAGGGTCATGGGGGGGGGGTGGCTGGAGCCTATCCCAGCAGTCATAGGGCGTGATGCAGGGTACACCCTAGACAGGACGGCAGGCTACCACAGGGCCACATATAGACATTCACACCTACGGCCAATTTTTAAAGTTTCCAGCTCATCTAATCCACATGTTTGGATGTGGGAGGAAGCCGGACACGGGGAGAACCACCCAAACACGGGGAGAACATGCAAACTCCACACAGAAAGGCCCCAGGTGGAAATCAATCCCACGACCTTGTTGATATGAGGCAATAGTGCTAACCACTAAGTCACCGTGCTGCCCTCTATGGGATATTACACCTGCAAAACAAAGATACTCTTTAGATCATCTTTAGTTCATCAAGTTACATGCAGTTGGGGTTTACCCTCATGAGCTATTTCAATTTGGTGAGGTATACATCGAATCCAATTACATTTTTTTCCACAAATCTGATTGGTTAATCGTGTGAGATTTTAGACTGTATAATATCGGGGTAACGGTGGCAAAATATTTGACCATTTCACATTTGGATGTATTACTCCACGCCCTGACCGATGTTCTGACAAGATGTCATTCCTGTCGACAGACCAGCCCTCCGCGCAACTGCGCATGCACATACATGTGCAGTATTATCGGGATGCGGAACTGTCGATTTATGTGATGAGACACACAGTTCGACAGAACACTGGCTGCGTTTGCTGCTACACAGATGTCATAATGGCGCTGTTAGCTGAGAGTGAAAGTCGCGTACCGAAGCCGCCGCCGAAATGGGTGAATTTAAGACACCATACAAAAGTACTGATGTGGATTCTGACACAGAATTAACATTGATTATTTACCTGCCGGCTGTGTTCCACCACACACAGTTAATGATGGCGACCGAGAGAGAAAGACAGCTGTTGGAGATGCAGCTGATCAGCATTGAACAGCAAAATGCTTTTAATACAAATGCTGAGATGAGAACGGAAGTGGAGACGGGTGCGGAGGTGGTCTGTACACCCAATGAACCAATCGAGACATAGGACAAGCGAATATTCAACACTTGTTTGACCTCTTTGGGACATAGACAATGAAATGCACTTCAGTTATTTTTGTAAGTTGGCTGACAGATTTGATGACCTTCTAGAAATTATAAACCCCCAGGCCATCAGACTGTACAACTGCTCACTCAGAGGGAGGAGGAGTAACAGGAAGACAGAGGCTGGGAATGAGAGGAACAGTAGTAGCCAGTAAACCAGTAGCGATCAGTATGTCTGATATTTATATTGTGTATTTGTATTATATTTACAAGCTGTTTTTCTTTTTTACTTTCACTTTTGACACTGTGTGCTTCTTACCCTGTGTGCTTGCTGTACAATGCTGCTGGAGCCTCAATTTCCCTGAGGGAGTCTTCCTAAGGGATCAATAAAGTTCTATCTAATCTAATCTAATCAACTCAATCACAGCCCATGCAGTCTCCATTGTTTCGATGTGCATTTGCAATTTTTGGGAGGTGCACGTCAAGCTTCAAAGACGGGCTTGGAGGAGGTTCGCAGTGATTCCGAGGGTTCTGCGTGGCTATAGGGTTGCAAATACAGAGTAGGATAACTCTTCTCGGGGGATCCCAAGGTGTTCCCAAGCCACCTGGGAAAAATAATTCCTCCAGTGGCTCTGGGTCTGGCCTTCTCCCAGTGCTACAACATGATATAAATTAACTGGCTGTAAAAGTGATGATTCACTTGTGTTATATTAAAGTATGCCTTTACGTATGCAACCCATTAGTTTGCCATGAATATTTTAATTTCATTTATATCATGTTGTAGAAACTTCTTTGTAGCTTGAGTTTAAAACGGTAATTTTTAGAAATTTTAATATAGAGAAGACTTAATTATTTTTCCCTCAAAATGGCATAAAAGAATTAAAATTGCATAAAAGGAGACGGGTGTGAATGCTGTATCCACTCTATATGAATTTTTCTAAATTTTATTAAAATTCTTGGGATTTTAAAATGTTCATACTTGTTCATACATGTTTGGGCACTTTTATAATTGAATCATTTCACCTCTATGTCTGACTTCATATGACACTATAAAATGTACAGATTTTTATTTTCACATTTGAACATCATTAGTAAGCAATAAAGAGTTCAGATCAAAGGCATCAGAACTTTACCACACACTGAGCGCGGAACAGTTAAACCAGAACGGCTTGAAGCACAGTGGATTTGTTGCACAGTGAGCAGGACTTGCCATGAGTTTGTGGTTCCATTTCTTCTTGTAAAATAAGCCATTCGTGGACATATAAGTCTAGGATTACGGACCACACCAACCCAAAGCCTTTCTGTTCAATTAGAACAAAGTTACTATTTCAGTCCGAGGGCTACTTCCAATCAATGACACAGCCAAATATTTTGTGATGTGTACTTGGGTGGTGGTGTAAACAGAGAAGGGTTTGGGTTGTATTAGAAAATACACATTAAATGTTTGGACATTCATGTGGAATACTTAATTTGGTTAATCGTATGGGGGGGGGGGGGGGTCTGCAGAATTCTGTCTCTTTGTGTGACTTCTAGTCAACATTTCAATGTATGATTGTTCAAACGTAAAATGTTTTCATTTACAAATATTTCCAACATAGGTTTTGATCATTCCTGCAGTATTACAGGACAGAGTAAGCAAGGTTTTAGTTTGGCAATGGCGTGCATACAAACACGCTGTCTGGGAACAATCTGGCCGTGGTAACCTCTGTTGGCATGGTGCAATGACTTGGACCTAACAGTGTTGACCCCAAAGTAGTTAGACATCCCCAAGGAGCCATAAGGACCAAAAATTAAAAACACCAACTGTCCCCTGAGGCCACTTGGGGTCCTTAATTAAAAATAATCACATTCCTTTCGCTGGGGTACCACTAAAATAGGGGGAGGTGGTTCATATATTTGGGTGAACCTACTTCATCCGTTTTGAGTTAATTTCACAGAAAGTGTTGGTTGCCTCTTCTAACAATATACACACAACAAAAATATAAACGCAACACTTTTGGTTTTGCTCCCATTTTGTCTGAGATGAACTCAAAGATCTAGAACTTTTTCCACATACACAATATCACCATTTCCCTCAAATATTGTTCACAAACCAGTCTAAATCTGTGATAGTGAGCACTTCTCCTTTGCTGAGATAATCCATCCCACCTCACAGGTGTGCCATATCAAGATGCTTATTAGACACCATGATTAGTGCACAGGTGTGCCTTAGACTGCCCACAATAAAAGGCCACTCTGAAAGGTGCAGTTTTGTTTTATTGGGGGGGATACCAGTCAGTATCTGGTGTGACCACCATTTGCCTCATGCAGTGCAACACATCTCCTTCGCATAGAGTTGATCAGGTTGTCAATTGTGGCCTGTGGAATGTTGGTCCACTCCTCTTCAATGGCTGTGCGAAGTTGCTGGATATTGGCAGGAACTGGTACACGCTGTCGTATACGCTGGTCCAGAGCATCCCAAACATGCTCAATGGGTGACATGTCCGGTGAGTATGCCGGCCATGCAAGAACTGGGACATTTTCAGCTTCCAAGAATTGTGTACAGATCCTTGCAACATGGGGCAGTGCATTATCCTGCTGCAACATGAGGTGATGTTCTTGGATGTATGGGACAACAATGGGCCTCAGGATCTCGTCACGGTATCTCTGTGCATTCAAAATGCCATCAATAAAATGCACCTGTGTTCTTCGTCCATAACAGACGCCTGCCCATACCATAACCCCACCGCCACCATGGGCCACTCAATCCACAACATTGACATCAGAAAACCGCTCACCCACACGACGCCACACACGCTGTCTGCCATCTGCCCTGAACAGTGTGAACCGGGATTCATCCGTGAAGAAAACACCTCTCCAACGTGCCAAACGCCAGCGAATGTGAGCATTTGCCCACTCAAGTCGAACTGGAGTCAGGTCGAGACCCCGATGAGGATGACGAGCATGCAGATGAGCTTCCCTGAGACGGTTTCTGACAGTTTGTGCAGAAATTCTTTGGTTATGCAAACCGATTGTTTCAGCAGCTGTCCGAGTGGCTGGTCTCAGACGATCTTGGAGGTGAACATGCTGGATGTGGAGGTCCTGGGCTGGTGTGGTTAAACGTGGTCTGTGGTTGTGAGGCTGGTTGGATGTACTGCCAACTTCTCTGAAACGCCTTTGGAGATGGCTTATGGTAGAGAAATGAACATTCAATACACGAGCAACAGCTCTGGTTGACATTCCTGCTGTCAGCATGCCAACTGCACGCTCCCTCAAATCTTGCGACATCTGTGGCATTGTGCTGTGTGATAAAACTGCACCTTTCAGAATGACCTTTTATTGTGGGCAGTCTAAGGCACACCTGTGCACTAATCATGGTCTAATCAGCATCTTGACATGGCACACTTGTGAGGTGGGATGGATTATCTAAGCAAAAGAAAAGTGCTCACTATCACGGATTTAGACTGGTTTGTGAACAATATTTGAGGGAAATGGTGATATTGTGTATGTGGAAAAAGTTTTAGATCTTTGAGTTCATCTCATACAAAATGGGAGCAAAACCAAAAGTGTTGCGTTTATATTTTTGTTGAGTGTATATATTGGGAAGACCATTATCCGCTGTGGTTACAGCATTGTGGAACCATTAATGATGTGAAATCCATAATTCGGCCATCTGAGAGAAGAACGAGACTTAATCCTTGTGGTTTGTTTGAATAAAGAACACAATAGGAGAAGGTTTGGTTGTATCCTTTAATCTTGCTTTAATTATGTCTTGATGTTATTTCGCTTCTGAGTGACAAACACATCAGATGAGATTTATGGTCACAAAAGCGCTGGATGACCTTTCCAAGTGAGCCAGCAGAGAAATCTGTCAGTACAAAATAAAGTGATGGGAAAAAGACCTCTCTTATGCTGAGAATAACGACTCTCTGTGGTGCTCTACGAAAGCCGGCTGAATAATTTACAGGCTAACCATGATGCCCTTGTGGGATATGATGGTATATTGTGTATTTTTCAATATAGTCCCCTTTGACGTCCACACAGTTCTTCCAACAGTAATGCGGTGTTTGGATCTCCTTGGCTTACAAGCTTTCACTCTGACGGTTTAAAAAAGTCCTGAAGACCATATATGTCATCATAGCAGCACTATCCTGTTTGGAAATACAGAAGACAAATCAGGACAGTATGGTGAGTGGGTAACTAGCTGGAACCCACAGTCATGCACAGCAGCCAGGGCAGCATTAACTTGTGAGCTGGGGCATTGTCCCAATAAAAACAATACCCTTCAGCATATTTTATGAGGTGTTTGGTCTTGATTGCTGCCTCAGCAAGTGGCATAGTACTCTCCATTTATGGTTTGGCCCTTTGGAAGGTAGTCCATGAACACAGTGCCCTTTGCATCACAGAAAACTGAGGCCATAACCCTGTGATCGTGACCAGAAAACATTGGCCTTCTTTAGAGAGAATGAGGACTTATGTTTCCCTTGTAAGGACTGCTTCCCCATTTTCTAAACCTGCTTATTTGAAACCCGGAGAACCTGGAGGGAACCCATGCAAACATGGGGAGAACATGCAAACTCAACACAAAAAGGACTGAGCAAGGAAAGGTTGAATGAATTTAGCTGTATTTGCTAAAAACAGCCTACATTATCCCTTGACTTTCTTTCACCCTCTTAAATTCAACAATAAACTTTTGTGTCATCCCATAAACTAGCAACAATGTCAACATGAAGGTCAGTACTTGATGACAATGAAACATCCACTTTTACATTCTGACAATCAGCATTCAATATACAGTGGGGGGCATAGAGCTGGTCATTCATGTGCATGTACATACGTCCAGGCCAACAGAGTACTTGCAATAACTTTCTACAGATTGAGTGCAGGGACACCAAATTTGCACCATATACGCACCTCTTAAGGATATTTGTTGAGTTCACAGATGAGTGACCTTGATCTAATTTTCAAGGTCACACCTAAAAAATAAACTGAAAAATGCAGTACTGACAATAACTTTCCCCAGGTTGAGGGCCACCAAATGTATACTACATTTGCGTCCCATGGAAGTCATAGATGAGTTTGATGATGGGCGCACAGCAAATAAACAATGTGCAATAACCTTGCAGAGGTTGAGTGCGGGACAACTAAATTTGCATTACTTATGCATCACATGGAGATCTTGCTGTTGGAGGTGACTTCACCATTACACCAAATGACCAAGCAGAGTATTGCAAAGCCAACTGACCATCATGGCAGCATCCTCAACCCTATGGCCACCTCACTTCCCCCTCATCTGCTGTTATCTGCCAAAACCCCTTTTACTCCACCCACCATGTGCCTATGTACTTGATCATTCAAGCACACATCCATTGGGTGCCTATGTGTACCTTCTTCTGGACTTTTCAGTCACTGTGCAACAGGGGACTGAAGGCCTTTAGGCTTATATTCCATTTTTTTCTAAGCCGAGAGGCCTATATTAATGAGATTTGAGTCTATGATTCCCCATGGATACAACATCAGTCCTTCAGAGGTTACTTCCCCAGCCAAGGCTGTTGTCCATTTACAATTGGGTGCACTAGTACAAGTACACAGACAGGTAGTCAAACTCCTATCCACTTTGCTTTCATAAGAGTTGAAAAATTGCACACAAAGTATCATAAATCTGGCAATCCTCCTTTATAGTCAACATATGAACTTTTCAGCCAACCCTCGTATCATTAGTCTTTCCTAGAATTCAATCATCATTTCATGCTTTAGTGACTTTTTGTTCCTAATGTAATTTTAGCTGAACGTGTGCAAAAAATCATGACATGCTCATTAATTAAAATGCCCTTGCAGACTATATAGGTGAAAAAGCAGCTGCGATTTGTGATAATTAACACAGAAATTAAACAGCTTTTTCTTGGCGTTCACACCATTATGTAAGATTTCATGGGAAATTACGTTAGCGGCCTAGTCAAAAGGTGAAGATGCAGGTGTGGAGTATTATTTGCAAAATGCTGAAACAGACTAAAAGTTTGGCAATGCTTGCAGTCAATATTTCAAATGAGGCGCACCCTCACCAGGGAGTCACAGAACACCAAATAGCGTAAGGTAAAAACTGTTGTACAATTTACTCAATTAAAGGCTGGAATTGCACCAGTGTAAACACAGGCTTGATGAAAAAGTGATTGCAGATTCTGGACACTGGATTTGTGCTTTTTAGTGGAAAGACTCAAATAGTGAGGGTGCAGACGAAGCTTTCACAGTCCGCAAAATATGAGCAGGAAAATCTCACACACATGAATGGACATGTGTTGGAATAACTGTGCAAAAACAAAGGGTCACATGAGCGCACAGACAAATAAACCGAGGAAATCATCCTAGCAAGGACACGTAACCCACAGCAGGGATGGTAGGTTGTTTATTCATCATCACTGGGTTGGGTCGAGGAGAACAAACAGCCTCAAAAGTGACAAAATTTGATTCAGGTTTGTGGGAAGCGATTGTGTACAATGTGCAGCGCAGCAGGCAGAGGGTGTGGAAACGTTTTTAAGTCTATCAGAGGGTGACACAGAGGTAAAGTAGACAAATCATGGGTGTTCTCTGAGAACAAAGAATCAAAAACAGGATTGAATGATGTTTAAGCTTTAAAGAGTCAATAAGGTTGTCCTTCGCAATCAGCACGTGTTCAGAATAGCAGCTGCTGCTGCTGCTGTGACAGTCAGTCTGAGAGAGAGAACAGCGGCGTTCTTAGTGTATTTGTTCAACATCAGTGGGTGTGAAGTGACATTGTTTATGTGCAGCAGGCGGGTTGCGTCACATCAGCTGGATTTCTACATCCTCACTTGCAAAATGAACTAGAATGGCACTTGGAGAGAGAACTCACAGGTGTCCATTCCATTGCACAATTTTATTTTTAAGTTAAAAAAAAATCCTCTATTCAGATCCACTTCCAAAACAGCCTCTTATGTATCTGTAAAAGTATTAGTGAATGGTCAGTTGTTCTGTCCTCAGTGCGTTTAGCTGCCCATCTATCACAGGCAGCTAAACGCTTCACTCCAATCAAAACTCTGCATTTTCAAGAGGTTTATTGCTGAAGCAAAGTGTTAAACTAAAAAGGAAATAAACAAACAATCGTCACATTTTGAATATTATATGCCCAATAAATGTACAAGGCATCAATCAAACAACTCCACGTTGTTGGGAAAGTGTAGGAACACGGACCCACAACAGGGGGCGCAAATGAACGGACAATGGAGTAAGTCAAAATAACAACGCTTTACTGTTGTGAATGTGCACAACGAATACAACCAATTACAGAAATGGACAAAAGTCAATACACAAAGGTGTCGTGTGGGCAGGCTCGAAGATAGGAGACGCCTCTCCAAGGTAAGACCGGAACCACACGGCTTCCTCCGCCACAGGACCCCGGGAATACTGGAGCCGCCAAGTCCCGAACTCCCAGGTGGCCACTGCCTCCGCGTGTCGGACCTGGTACTGCTGGCGAGGGAAAAAGAACAGTTAGATGGGGGCGCGTTTGCACCCAGAACTCCGAACGGCAGGAAAGGTACCTCCACCTCTCGTTGGAACAGTAAACCAATAACTAGCTCAGTCAAAACTGTGTACTCAGTAGGCTTTGATACGTTACCTCTCTGGTAGAAACGATATCTCGGCAATGAGGTGGAGATGCCGTCCTGCTGATATACCCCACTGATGATTGCCGTCAGCTGTCTCAGGTGATGGGTGACAGCTGTCACCGAGGCTGCTCCCGTGAGGCGGCGGCGCCCTCTGGTGCCTGGAGCCCGCACTCCAGGCAGGGCGCCCTCTGGTGATGGTGGGCCAGCAGTACCTCCTCTTCAGCGGCCCACACAACAGGACCCCCCCCTCAACGGGCGCCTCCTGGCGCCCGACCGGGCTTGTCCGGGTGGCGACAGTAGAAGTCGGCCAGGAGGGCCGGGTCCAGGATGAAGCTCTTCTTCACCCAGGAGCGTTCTTCGGGACCGTACCCCTCCCAGTCCACCAGATATTGAAAGCCCCGGCCCATCCGTCGGACGTCCAACAACCGGCGCACTGTCCAAGCCGGCTCGCCATCGATGATCCGGGCAGGAGGTGGTGCCGGACCGGGTGTACAGAGGGGCGAGGTGTGATGGGGCTTGATTTTTGACACATGAAATACTGGATGGACCCGCAGTGAGGCTGGAAGCCGAAGCCTCACTGCGGCGGGATTGATGACCTTGAGGATTTTAAACGGACCTATGTACCTGTCTTGGAGTTTCGGGGAGGCCACTTGCAGTGGAATGTCCTTGGTGGACAACCACACTTCCTGCCCGGGGCGATACGTAGGGGCCGTGGTCCGCCGCCGGTCTGCATGGGTCTTCGCCCTCATCCGGGCCTTCAGCAAAGCAGAACGGGCGGCACGCCACACCCGACGGCACTTCCGCAGGTGGGCCTGGACCGAGGGCACACCGACCTCTCCCTCAACCACTGGGAACAACGGGGGCTGATACCCCAAACACACCTCAAAGGGGGAGAGGCCGGTGGCTGATGACACTTGACTGTTGTGGGCGTACTCGATCCAGGCCAGATGAGTACTCCAGGCCGCCGGGTGCGCGGCTGTCACACAACGCAGTGTTTGCTCCATTTCTTGATTGGCCCGCTCTGCTTGCCCGTTGGTCTGGGGGTGATACCCGGACGAGAGACTGACCGTGGCCCCCAGTTCCCGGCAAAAGCTCCTCCAGACATGCGAGGAGAACTGGGGACCGCGATCGGAGACGATGTCTGATGGTATCCCATGCAGGCGGACGACGTGGTGGACCAGGAGGTCCGCTGTCTCCTGGGCCGTTGGGAGCTTCGGGAGGGCCACGAAGTGGGCCGCCTTGGAGAATCGGTCCACTATCGTGAGGATCACGGTGTTTCCCTGGGACGGCGGGAGGACCGTGACAAAATCCAGGCCGATGTGGGACCAGGGGCGATGAGGCACGGGCAGCGGCTGTAGCAGTCCCGGAGCCTTGCGATGGTCGGCCTTGCCCCTGGCACAGGTGGTGCAGGCCTGGATATAATCCCGGACGTCGGCCTCCAGGGACGCCCACCAGAAGCGCTGCCGGACAACTGCCACGGTTCTTCGCACCCCTGGATGACAGGAGAGCTTAGAGCCGTGACAGAAGTCCAGGACTGCAGCCCTTGCCTCTGGTGGGACGTAAAGTCTGTTCTTTGGTCCAGCCCCGGGGTCCGGGCTTCGTGCCAGGGCCTCCCGGACGGTTCTCTCTACGTCCCAGGTGAGGGTGGCCACGATAGTGGACTCCGGGATGATGGGTTCCGGTGGATCCGACAACTCCGCCTTGACCTCGTCTTCGTGTACCCGGGACAAGGCATCCGACTTCTGGTTCTTGGTCCCGGGCCGGTAGGTGATGCGGAAGTCAAAACGGCCGAAGAACAGTGACCAGCGGGCTTGCCTGGGATTCAGCCGCTTGGCGGTCCTGATATATTCCAGGTTCCGGTGGTCAGTGAAAACCGTGAATGGCACGGACGTTCCCTCCAACAGGTGTCTCCACTCTTCAAGAGCCTCTTTCACCGCAAGGAGTTCTCGGTTGCCGACGTCATAGTTCCGTTCAGCCGGGGTCAACCTGCGGGAAAAATAGGCACACGGATGAAGGACCTTATCGGTCTTCCCACTCTGGGACAGCACAGCTCCTATCCCTGAGTCCGAGGCGTCCACCTCAACCACTAACTGGCGACTAGGATCGGGCTGCACCAGAACGGGTGCAGACGAGAAGCGCCGTTTCAACTCCTTGAACGCGGCATCGCAACGATCCGACCAGGTGAAGGGGACTTTTGGTGAGGTCAGGGCTGTCAGGGGGCTAACAACCTGGCTGTAGCCCTTAATGAACCTCCTGTAGAAATTTGCAAAGCCGAGGAACTGTTGCAGCTTCCTACGGCTTGTGGGTTGGGGCCAGTCTCTCACCGCTGCAACCTTGGCCGGATCAGGAGCGACGGAGTTGGGGGAGATGATGAACCCCAGGAAGGACAAAGAGGTGCGGTGAAACCCACACTTCTCGCCCTTAACAAACAGCCGGTTCTCCAATAACCGCTGCAGGACCTGACGTACATGTCGGACATGAGTCTCAGGATCCGGAGAAAAGATTAGTATGTCGTCTAGATATACGAAGACGAATCGGTGCAGGAAGTCCCGCAAGACATCATTAACCAATGCTTGGAACGTCGCAAGAGCATTTATAAGACCGAACGGCATGACCAGGTACTCAAAATGACCCAACGGGGTGTTAAATGCCGTCTTCCACTCGTCTCCCTTCCGGATCCGAACCAGGTGATACGCATTCCTAAGATCAAACTTGGTGAATATCTTGGCTCCATGCAGGGGCGTGAACACCGAATCCAACAAGGGTAAGGGGTATCGGTTACGAACCGTGACTTCGTTCAGCCCCCTGTAATCAATGCATGGACGTAATCCGCCATCCTTTTTCCCCACAAAAAAGAAACCCGCACCCATCGGAGAGGTGGAATTCCGGATCAACCCGGCAGCCAAAGAGTCCCGGATGTAGGTCTCCATTGATTCGCGTTCAGGTCGTGAGAGGTTGTACAGCCTGCTGGACGGGAACTCAACGCCTGGAACCAAATCAATGGCACAATCATACGGGCGGTGCGGGGGAAGGGTGAGTGCCAGATCCTTGCTGAACACCTCCGCAAGGTCATGGTACTGCACCGGCACCGTCCCTAGATTGGGCGGGGCTCTGACCTCCTCCCTGGCCTGGGAACCGGGAGGAACCGAGGAACCTAAACATACCCGATGGCAGGTCTCGCTCCACTGGACCACTACCCCGGACGGCCAATCGATCCGGGGATTGTGTTTCAACATCCAGGGAAAACCTAAAATCACACGGGAGGTGGCCGGAGTCACAAAAAACTCGATCTCCTCCCGGTGATTCCCCGACACCACCAGAGTTACTGGTGGTGTCTTGTGAGTGATTGGAGGGAGTAGGGAGCCATCTAGTGCCCGTACCTGCACAGGCGAGGTAAGTGCCACCAGAGGGAACCCTATCTCCCTGGCCCATTTGCTATCAAGCAAATTCCCTTCTGAGCCCGTGTCCACCAGTGCTGGGGCCATCAGGGTTAAATCCTCATAAAGGATTGTAACTGGGAGTCGTGTGGCGATGTGGGTGTGTCCCACGTGCACGTCTCGGCCCCCCCCTAGCCCAGTGTCTAGGGGCGGGCGTTGGTGTTTAACCGCTCGGGGCAGTCTCGTACCTGATGCTCAATCGAGCCACAAACAAAACACGCTCCGCGGGCCAGCCTCCTCTGTGTGGCCGGTGCCCTAAATGTTGCCCTACTCGTGTCCATAGCTTCGTCAGCAGGGGGAGCTGTGATCGCACGGAGCACAGGGGCCGTGGAGCGTGGGGAGGGCGGAACGCGGTTGGAACCGGAAGGGAGAGGGACGACGTGTGCCTGGCCACGCCCTTCGTCTCGTTCCCGACGGCGCTCATTTAACCGATTGTCTAATCGTATGACAAGATCGATAAGCCCATCCAAATCCCGCAGTTCGTCCTTAGCCACCAGGTGCTCCTTGAGGACCAATGACAGTCCGTTTACGAAGGCGGCGCGGAGGGCAGTGTTATTCCAGCCGGACCTCGCAGCCGCGATGCGGAAGTCGACTGCATAGGCAGCTGCGCTCCGGCGCCCCTGTCTCATTGACAGCAGCACGGCTGAAGCGGTCTCTCCTCTATTAGGGTGATCGAACACTGTTCTGAGCTCCCTCACAAACCCATCATATGTCAGAAGGAGCCGTGAACTTTGCTCCCAGAGCGCTGTAGCCCAAGCGCGTGCCTCACCACGAAGCAGATTTATCACATAAGCTACTTTGCTAGCGTCGGTCGCGTACATGACGGGACGCTGTGCGAAGACGAGCGAACACTGCATAAGGAAATCCGCGCACGTCTCCACACAGCCTCCGTACGGCTCCGGGGGGCTTATGTATGCTTCAGGGGATGGTGGGGGGGGGGTCGTTGGACAACCAGTGGAACGTCGCTGTCACGCACAGGGTCTACGGGAGGGAGAGCCGCAGCGGCGCCCGGAGGGCGCGCTTCCACCTGCGCGGCAAGAGCCTCCACCCTGCGGTTCAGGAGGGCGTTCTGCTCGGCCATCAAGTCTAACCGAGTCGTGAAAGCGGTGAGGATCCGCTGCAACTCACCGATTACCCCTCCTGTGGACGCCTGTGCGCCTTGTTCTTCCATTGGCCGTTCAACAGCCGGTTGACGCCCCTCGGGATCCATGACGCTGGCCGAGATATCCTGTTGGGAAAGTGTAGGAACACGGACCCACAACAGGGCGCGCAAATGAACAGACAATGGAGTAAGTCAAAATAACAACGCTTTACTGTTGTGAATGTGCACAACGAATACAACCAATTACAGAAATGGACAAAAGTCAATACACAAAGGTGTCGTGTGGGCAGGCTCGAAGATAGGAGACGCCTCTCCAAGGTAAGACCGGAACCACACGGCTTCCTCCGCCACAGGACCCCGGGAATACTGGAGCCGCCAAGTCCCGAACTCCCAGGTGGCCACTGCCTCCGCGTGTCGGACCTGGTACTGCTGGCGAGGGAAAAAGAACAGTTAGATGGGGGCGCGTTTGCACCCAGAACTCCGAACGGCAGGAAAGGTACCTCCACCTCTCGTTGGAACAGTAAACCAATAACTAGCTCAGTCAAAACTGTGTACTCAGTAGGCTTTGATATGTTACCTCTCTGGTAGAAACGATATCTCGGCAATGAGGTGGAGATGCCGTCCTGCTGATATACCCCACTGATGGTTGCCGTCAGCTGTCTCAGGTGATGGGTGACAGCTGTCACCGAGGCTGCTCCTGTGAGGCGGCGGCGCCCTCTGGTGCCTGGAGCCCGCACTCCAGGCAGGGCGCCCTCTGGTGATGGTGGGCCAGCAGTACCTCCTCTTCAGCGGCCCACACAACACACGTAGTATAGATACTTTATCTTAGCTTAAAACAGCAAAGCTAATGCTAACAATATGCTAGAAAGAAATGCATATGACATGAGCTACTAAAGAGCTTACAACATAAATTTTGTCACTTTAACATAACACAAAAGTATAAAAAAGTATCAATAATACATACCGACGATGCAACCTTAAGTATGCCAAAGCGGCTGACTAAACACTGAGCTGCCAACTTCTCAACTATGTGACTTCTCACTTCCTCAATAAAGTTTTTTCTTAAATTCAAAATAGACAAAACATAAACTTCAGAACTAAAATCGGCCAGTAAGTGGCGGTATTGAGCTTTATGTTCCTTTTCTCTGTAAAATACAATGTGATTAATGAAACTAGATACAGGAAATAATTTTTTAAAACTTTAACATTGAATATTTAACACAGAACATTAGTTATTTGAACATTATGAGATGGAGCATTTTTGTGAATTTCACAAGACACAGACTTTTGGGGGGGTAGGCATATATATATATATATATATATATATATATATAGATAGTGCTAATATTTGCAAACAAGTGAGTGTTTGTATAGATTTGGTTAATAGATTGTGTTACAAATCCTGGATTTTTGTCTGATCTGTGCATTATCACTTGACAAAAATGTTGAAAAGCCCCCTTAATTGGATGGGCTCTGTCTTGAAACACGCCCCACCCCTCCACCAAGTTTGATGCAAATCAATTCAGTAGTTTTTGTGTTAAACAGCGCTAAAAAAAATGACCTTCTTAGAGGAGGTCATGAACCGCCAGGTTCTCACTGCAAGACGCGGGGTCACTGTATATATATATATATCTGCAGGCAGTAATCAATGTTAGCTGATATGATAAAGGGCCTAGTTCAAAGCTAAAACACCCCCGTGTGCACTGAAGTCTTTTAAAGTCATCAAAGTCTGTGTGAGCATCTCCACCGGGTACCTCCCCTTAAATAAATGTGGCTCCACCGCCCAGGCCTGCCAAGAGTGTAATTGATGGGGGGTGACCAGTAATACATGGAAGACAAACACTGTTGGAGAATTGTGATGGTTCAGCGGTGTTTTGAGGAAGGGCCCTCAGTCTCTGGGTTCTCTTTGACCAATGGGAGACAGCTGACTTGTAATGCGTACTGACAATAAGACCTGCTTTTCATTTGGGCTCGCATTTACCACATTTTTCCTCCATTATGTCTCAGAACAACAGATCAACTAAAAGCTCAGATACCACTGCAGAGGGTTTAGCATCGTACTTGAACGTAAAGACTTGACTTTAGCTGAGGCATAAAAGGACTCCGTGTTTGATATTCATATGGGACAGACTGGAAGACAGGTCCCAAAAATGTTTCATCGACATACCTGCTGTCCTGTCTGAGATGACATCACAGCAGCCTGTCACCCATAGCAACCAGGCGGCAGCCATTGTGCTTCATATGCAACAAATGCAGTGACTGCATGGACTTCAATTTTCCTTTTCTGTCAAATATTCATGACAATGGAGCTATTTAGGTTGACTGTAGGCAAACAGTAATTAACATTTTCTAGGAATGGCTGGTCCTCTGAATGTGGGATATACCACTATTTACACACTGTTATGTCGACGTAGCATGACGTTCAGCTACTTCTAAAGCCTGGTTCACACGGCAAGATTTTCAAATTGTCTGTAGGTTTCCATCATCTGAAAGACCACACACATGGAGATAAAAAATCACAGATCTAACAGTTTTGGTCATACAGTGCGTGTTGTGCAGCCACACGGTGAAGACAACACACTACACACGAACAGATTTCACACACGAACATTCTCAGGTCAGATGGGAAATCTCGTAAAATCTCTCAAGATTAAACGTGACTTCAGAGTAAACAAACATGATGGACGAGGAAGAAGCAACTGAGATAAGTTTGTGGACTATTTGTAAAAGAGAAAAAAATATTTGATAAGATTATCTTTAGCATCATCGTGATAATCGGGGCGTCCATAAGATTGTCGGAAGGGGAAGATTATCTTGCCGTGTGAACCAGGCATAACAAAACACAAAACATGGACATGCATGAAATCATGTTGGCTGTTAACATTCACATATGTGGTCATGTGTTAGTGGGTGATGCTAACAGTTAGCATCAACTGCTAGCGTGATGAAATGAGACCTTGGTGGACAGATTCAGACATATTTAGCAGTATAACATGGAACTGTTCAGTGCAAATCAAATGAAAGCCATAGAAATGGCCACGCAAAACTACATGTGCCGCTGTAGGATCTTATGTTGGCTTTGATGAGGTGTCCTTAAATGTGGTCTTGTTGATTTGGACACAACTGGATGACATATGTCTTATGTCGGCCCAGAGACCCATCAGTGCCGGTGGTGAGTCTATGACTTTCTCTGGACTGGACACATTACTTCCCCAAACAAGCCCAGTAAAGTAACAGTTGGGTGGACTAAGACAATGCAGATGAAGTGTTTTGTCAAAGAAGATAAACAAGTACTGTGACCAGGAACTGAACCCACGTCAACAGATTGGGAGCCCAACTTCTTATCCCACTGAGCTGTTTGGTCTACAACATAACTGTCATACTGGGGAGATTAGATTAGATAGAACTTTATTGATCCCTTGGGAAGTCTCCCTCAGGGAAATTGAGGTTCCATCAGCATTGTATAGCAGCACACAGGGTAAGAAGCACACGGAGTATCAAAAGTGAAGGTAAAAAATAAAAACAGTCTGCGAACATAAATATAAATGCACAATATAAATACCGGACATACTCATCAATACTGGTTTACTGGCTACTACTGTTCCTCTCATTCCCAGCCTCTGTCTTCCTGTTACTCCACCCCCCCCCCCCCCCGAGTGAGGAGAATTGATGTTATATTGATGCAAAATAATTAGGGTCGTACTCTGGATATTTATTTATTCATTTATTCATAAAATTTTCAAAGGACTGCCCAATGAGCATGACACAGTCTTAAGCAAACCTGTAAATTTTATGCATTGTGAAAAAAAAAATGTGAGACTCATGGGCTCCCCAATTTATTGGTGTTTTTTTTTCTATTGGAACCTTTTCTCAGTGTATTAGAAATAATAATTACTGTGCCTGTCTGTGCACGCGTGTGAAGCGTTTGTGTGTCTGGCTTCATGTTTGTGAGTCTGTGAGTCACTGTGCGAGTTGCTATGCCAGCACAGGGTGGCAGCTGAAGAATTTGGCCACAGTATTTATGTGCTCCGGTAGCTTCACCCGTGTTTTCCCTCCATCCATCACAATGAGCTTTTCCAAACCACAAGCCTCACTGTGCCACTCACTAACAACCTCCTGGGCTCCTCTCCCGGATGCTGGGAGACACGCACACACACTCACAGATAAAATGACAAATAAACACAGCAAGCAGAAGGTTTTTAATCCGCCACTATGTTTTTGGTAAACCGGTGACTAAGTGGGTGAGTGGGGTTTACAATGTATTTTGGGGTTGATTCCTGACCCGGTTGACCTTTGTTGCATGTCCCCCACATTTCCTGTCGTATTGTTACTATTTACGTACATCGGATAAAGGCTGAAAAAGTACGTGTGGAATAAACAGTAATCTAACATTTGGATACATTATAAATGTATTTATTAGAGCCCGACCAATATGGATTTTTTGAGGCCGATGCTGATAACGATATTTGGATGGAAAAAAATGCAGATAATCGATAAATCGGCTGATTTGACGATAGCCGATAAATCAGCCAATCAGCTGCATGTTTCAACCTCTTAGCAGTAAACAAGTTTTTTATGCTAGAAATAAGGTCTACACAACGTGGGCTTAATAAAAAGTGTGACCGACGCAATGAAGCACATTTGACACATTACTACATAAACTGAGTTAATCAAACTGAGTTGAACTGAAAGGGGAGTAATGTGGGGTGAATGTAATTGGAAAGTTATTACAAACAACATCCTTATAAACTTACTTGTATGCTTTTATCAGCCGATCAGTGCAGTGTGACTGCAAACTACGGGGGCCGGTGATGAACACATTTAAGCAGGGGTGTAAGCAGCTCTCAGTTGAATGGAGTCTACTGGACAACCGGTGCAAGGACATTTTACATTGCCGACACAAACATTATTTCAGTAACTGTTGTGTTTATGAGAAATTATCAGCGTTCTGTCGGCAAAATTTCGGCTGATAGTGAGTACTTTGAAAAGGGCTTATATCGGCCGATAATATCGGCCGGCCAATATATCGGTCGGGCTCTTGTATTTATATTTGCAAACTGTTTTTCTTTTTTTTTTCCCACTTCTGATAATCTGTGTGCTTGTTACCCTGTGTGTTGCTATACAGTGCTGCTGCAAGCTCAATTTCCCTGAGAGAGTCTTCCCAAGGGATCAATAAAGTTCTATCTAATCTAAAATATTCTAATTAAGGTGTTATTGTCTTTCAGCTGCACTGCAATTCTCTCTCTCTCTCTCTCTCTCTCTCTCTCTCTCTCTCAGGTTTTTGCTGTACAAAAAATAAATAAATGAAATAATATCATCCACCACTCAGCTATGCAAGAATGTGTGCAGTGAAATACTGTTCAAATATTTTAGGCCCCTTATCCTTGCAGGGGTGGTGGCCAAGTGGTTAGTGTGCTTTGTTTCAGTGTGGAAGGTTCCTGGTTCAAATCCCACACCTACCACATTTCTCCATGTAATGTGGAGTTGTGTCAGGAAGGGTATCTGGCGTAAAACCTGCGCCAATTCAACATGCAGATCCACCTTGGATTTACTGTGGCGACCCCGAGTGCAAACAAAGGAGCAGCCAAAGGGACTTACTTTTATTATAATGTTATTCTTAATAAAAATAACAAAAATGTGACCTTTCACCCTGAAAAGTACCCTGTTGTTGTGGTTCCTGTTCCTGCTGTCTGTCGTCTGTGTCTTTTAATGTGTTTTCAGTTGGGAATTTATTTTATTTTAGATTTTGTTAAGTTTGTGTAACTTTGTGTTCTCTGTTCGAGTAATTATTTTTGGGTTCTTCCTTGCGATTCTTTAGTATTTGTAGCTTTGGTTTATTCTTTAATTGTGTATCCGGTTTCAGTCTTGGTTCTAAGTTTTATTGAGGTTTGGGTTTATTTGTAAATGTCCTGCTTTGGTTTTATTCTACAGGTTTGTCAGTTTCACCCCACTTCCTGTTTTACTTTGACACAGCCTTCTCTGTTCTTGTTTGGTTTGCTTTCTTCCTGTTTGCTTTCACACCTGATTTCATTCTGCTGTGCACCTGTCAGTTTTAATCACCTCCCAGTCTACTTAAACCCTGCTTTGCAGTGTTTTGCTTGCTGGTATGTTCGTTGTCTTTGTGCTGGTGTGTCTTTGTGTTTATTGCTTCCCAAATGAGATGTCCTGGTTTAGAGCTGCATTTTCTTTTTGTGACCCCTGAACCTGCTTTTTAATTTTTATTTATTTATTTTATTTTTGCAGTTGTACTTTGAATATTTAGAGTTTGGACTGCATTTTGGGCTCCTGCAAAAACTATCTTTTAGTTGTTTTAGTTCAAAAATGACTTTGATTGTCTTGAAGGTTTTTATTTTTTTAATTAGTGATCATCCATAATTTTCATTGTTCTTCCATACCAGGCAGGGTAGCTCCAAATAAATGTGTGTGTGTGTGTGACAAACTAGTTAATTTATTGAATAAAACCTGAGAAACTAGCGCTTGTAGAGCAGAAACCTCCGCCAGCACTAGTTCTCAATGCCAGTTTTTTTTTCTTTTTTTTTTAATACTGTAAAAAAAAAACTTCAAGGCTAAAGTCCTGTTAGAAGTGGCTTTCATAGGCTAAATTTAGATGTGATCAGATGTCAGGAGAATGTACTTTATTCATGCACGTAAACTGAAGTGTGTGTGGTGGGTTTTTTCCCTCAACTTTTTTTTGTTTCTGAATTCTCTTTGAGATCATTTTCATGGAACATTGGATATCTCTATGCACCATTTGTCATTGGTTTTTGCCACTTGGTTTCCAACATAACTAGAAGACAAACTTTCACGAAATGGAACCTCCACCCAATTTTATAATGCAAAATATACACAAAATGGGGTTTTCAATGGCCACAAAATCTGTAATCCGGTGTTGCAGACCGAACAGTCCCCCCTAAAAATCAGTCCGCCCTGCCTTCACTGCGCATGCGTCATTAGCCGCGGTTCACTGATTAGAACCTTGTTCCTGCTTCAAACTGCACTCCAGTCATCATATAGCTCAGCGACGGATATCTGAAGCTTTAGTACAACAATCGTTTCCACATAAATTAAGCATTATTTCATCATGAGACTGAGGGAGTGATCAGAGCGCTGCAGCTACACCAGCTGCTAGCTGATGCGTTCACTGCACATCAACTGCCAAGCCAAATGTCACATCCACCATGTGAGTTAGTCAACCTGACGCGGTGTCCTTCAGCACACCCATTGAGCAATGAAAGCTGGACGCACAGAGTCGGAAAAAAAATAACTGCATAGGATAACAGAGGATAACACAAACATTATTTCCAGTATTGTTCTCAAAGTAATAATAAAAAATAATAATACTCTGGCTTTGTTGTTGATAGACACAACATATCCTTTTATGTAGAACACTTTAGTGGAGGATTGTCTGAGACGCAGGAATGGAAGGCTGCATGGTGGAACAGGCATATTCAGGAGGCTTATTAGTTCAGCCTTGACCCAAAAGCTTTCCCCGGTCATAAGTCAAAGCCCACAGGATGCCGGAACTCCAAGACATAGAGATGGAGTTGTGATAAGGCCTTTAGGATTCCACACTTTCCTGCTATCTTTTCCATAACTACCACAAGGGGAGGGGGTGTGTAACAGGGTACATACTTGCAGGCACACACCCCCACCCCCATCACAACTACACCAGCGTTGTTTAAACCAGCTACATTCCACCAGCGCCCACAGGATGGGTTTATTCTCTTTGCTCATGTTGCGTATGTTTCACACATGTACGCTACAGCTCGGTCCTGCAGTGTACAGACACACCTTGACACACACACAAACACAGTCACACTGATCTCAGACCTGATGGCTGCATGAGGCCCGCTAAGCGCATAACATGTGTGCCATATGAAGCCGTAGCCCCCAAAGCAAGATGACTCCATCATATATGATGACAATTATGTAGTTGCTGTCCATTTAGAAGGCCTATCTGACATCAGCTCTTTACTGCAGTGATGAGGTCGAGGCTCTCTGTGGACAGCCGTGATCTATTTCCCCCACATCTGACTCGCATTTGTTTGGATTCTGTTATCAAAGCACTTGATGCAGCCTGATTTATTTGCATGAGCATTTTTGTTTGCCCCAAAGGACATGTTGGACTCAGACTTTTTATAGCTCATAAAACTAAGCAACATTTACACTGAAAATTCAGAGGCTGGTAAAGAATACAATTTTGGATTCTTGGTACCATCAGTTTTCCATTTTTGGGCATCTTTTTTTCTTCTTCTTCTATTTTTTATGTTGGCATATTTGTAAAGTGTCATCCTTTGTCCCATCATACTGTATATCAGCAAAGGTGTGTTTTTACAAACTGCATAATAGTACCTCTGGGTATGAAGACCGCTATGGCAATCTGACAAAAGCCCAATGGCCTTGACCTTAACTCACATTACTGACCTTGCCAGGGCACTTCTGGAACCCATTTGAAGTATGCGTGTGTCACATTTGAACCAAATTGGGTTGAAAATCAAACTTCTTGACCTTTTGCCAAAATGAATTTTTTCAAGGGCAATTTTGGGGTCAACCTTTTATTGACTATAGTAGGTTTGGTAGAAATCAGCCAAAGGAAATGGAGGGTAGCACAAGTTCTACCAGGAAGATTCAGGTTCTAAGCTTTCATTCACTTCTGTGAATGAGTAACAACTTTATTCTAATCAGAAGCAACTGGTCCACAATGTAGTCATCAACCACAACCAAAAGGAAACGTCAAAGCCATTTAAAGATGTGAAGCTGCTGCTTGCAGTTGCTATCCAGAACTTTGCCTCCTCCACTCTGCCATCTCCCACTGATCCCTGTTGCTGGCCTGGGTTGCACCTCCTGTTGGTCACTGACCTCACCTGCCACCTCCTCCTCTCAACCCCTCTGCTTGGATCCAATTTTGCCTCCCAGGTTGCTGACCTGTCCCCACCCTCCTCTGTCCCCCACCACCAATTGGTCCCTATTGGACACTGAGGGCCAGACTCTGCCCCTGCCTTCTTCCGACAGCAGGATTCAAGTTTGATGTAACCTGATTCTGTCATTTATAAAATTTATATCCATGGAATAAATATTTAATAGTCTCTTGGCTCCTGAGTCTTGATGGTAGAACTGGAAAGAGTAGGCTAACATGGCATTGTCAGTACTCTTATGAATAAATCAGATCACATGATCTTGGTCCCTGAGTAGCTTTAGGTCCCAGATACAAAAAGAGCTCATTTCATAAATGTCAAGGGTCAAACCAGGAATTTGCTGTCAGTTTCTAGAAATATGTAAATCAGTTGATCAAATAGAAATTTGGTCACCGAGTAACATAAGGCCAAAATCTGTTTCTCTGGCCTTAGCTCTGAGATTCATAAAGGGGCCATTTTGTCAAGGTCAAGGGTTGCATCATACGTCCATACACAGATACTGAGTGGAGGCAGAGACTCCATTGACAACCTGGCATTCATCAGGGGTGTGTTCTGGTTCCTACATTGTTCAGTGTTTGCATGGACTCTGTGTTGGGTAGGGTTGTGGAAACCAGTGACTTGGGTGCTTCTTATTTTATTTATTTTTTGTGGGGCAAGGAAAGGCTTACTGACCTTGACTTTGCAGATGATGCTGTGGTCTTTGTGGAATCAACAGATACTCTGATGCAGCACTTGAGAAGCTGATTGAAGAATTAGGGTCTGGGTTTGAGAATGTCCTGGATTAAGACTAAGATTCAGGCTTTTGATGACTTTCTACTCGGCCATCAGACGTGTATCTGTATGTGGTGAAAGAGTTTTAACTTTGCACAGATATTTGCTTATCTCAGCAGTGACATAATGCACGTCTCTGGGTCCTCATTCTCTGAGACGGCGAGGCACCTGGGTAGAGCTTATGGAGTCATGAGGTCACTAGAGAGATGTCTGACGTTTATCTTTGCAAGCAAACGAAGGTCCAAGTCTTTAGGGTCCTGGTGCTGCCTGTCTGGTTGTAAGACTTTGACGCTAACCATTGACCTTAGGGGATGACTGGATCCTTGGGTACCGCTGGAATGACTTTGTATCAAATGAGCAGTTGCTAAGACAAAGATGAGGAGTATCACTTGCATTGTGACGGTGCTTCAGTTACAACATTTTTGCCATGTGGCCCGTTTCTCTGTGCCTGATCTAGCATGCAGGTGCCTGAGTGTTGGGGATGCCCATATTTCACTTTGCTGTGGCAGGCAGATGGATATTTAGAAATGTGGGATTGGACCAGTTGTCTACCTCGGTGGTTGCCATCCAGGACCCAGGGCGGTTCTGTGATGTGGATGCAGCACAGCATCTGCTCGTGTTCCTTGACTCAAGGTTAACAGGAATTTCCACACATTTACAAAAACAAAGTTCATGTGGATTAACCAAAGATTCTGTGTCCTTGAACAATATAAAATCAATGGTGAGTACGCCACTGGGATTACTGAGACACAACGATAGGTTTTCTTTATAGTTAAAGGTCCAAAAAATGCATTTCCAATCATTTTAAGCAGCCATGTAGAAATAGAAGTTTAGAGTCACTTTGTAATTTAAGCCTAAAGTCTGCTCGCTCACCTCAGCAGTTACCGAGTTGTGAGTGAATTTTTTTCATTTCTGACAAAGTGTTGCATTAGAACTTACTAACGGAATACCATCAACATTTCCTGTGATATGGCATAGCACGGGTGACGCAGTGTTACAGAATATTAATCTATACTCAACAAAAATATAAACGCAACACTTTTGGTTTTGCTCCCATTTTGTATGAGATGAACTCAAAGATCTAAAACTTTTTCCACATACACAATATCACCATTTCCCTCAAATATTGTTCACAAACCAGTCTAAATCTGTGATAGTGAGCACTTCTCCTTTGCTGAGATAATCCATCCCACCTCACAGGTGTGCCATACCAAGATGCTGATTAGACACCATGATTAGTGCACAGGTGTGCCTTAGACTGCCCACAATAAAAGGCCACTCTGAAAGGTGCAGTTTTGTTTTATTGGGGGGGGGGATACCAGTCAGTATCTGGTGTGACCACCATATGCCTCATGCAGTGCAACACATCTCCTTCGCATCATCCGTGAAGAGAACACCTCTCCAACGTGCCAAACGCCAGCGAATGTGAGCATTTGCCCACTCAAGTCGGTTACGATGACGAACTGGAGTCAGGTCGAGACCCCGATGAGGACAACGAGCATGCAGATGAGCTTCCCTGATACGGTTTCTGACAGTTTGTGCAGAAATTCTTTGGTTATGCAAACCGATTGTTTCAGCAGCTGTCCGAGTGGCTGGTCTCAGACGATCTTGGAGGTGAACATGCTGGATGTGGAGGTCCTGGGCTGGTGTGGTTACACGTGGTCTGCGGTTGTGAGGCTGGTTGGATGTACTGCCAAATTCTCTGAAACGCCTTTGGAGACGGCTTATGGTAGAGAAATGAACATTCAATACACGAGCAACAGCTCTGGTTGACATTCCTGCTGTCAGCATGCCAATTGCACGCTCCCTCAAATCTTGCGACATCTGTGGCATTGTGCTGTGTTATAAAACTGCACCTTTCAGAGTGGCCTTTTATTGTGGACAGTCTAAGGCACACCTGTGCACTAATCATGGTGTCTAATCAGCATCTTGGTATGGCACACCTGTGAGGTGGGATGGATTATCTCAGCAAAGGAGAAGTGCTCACTATCACAGATTTAGACTGGTTTGTGAACAATATTTGAGGGAAATGGTGATATTGTGTATGTGGAAAAAGTTTTAGATCTTTGAGTTCATCTCATACAAAATGGGAGCAAAACCAAAAGTGTTGCGTTTATATTTTTGTTGAGTGTATATATTAAAAGACAAGAGGCCTATGTGTGTACGGCTTTGATCACAGACAAACTGGGGAAAGCTGACATTTGCCATTTGGTATGTTTTTGTATTTTGGGTCAAGGCTGAAAGCTGCCAAATTGGAACGTTGATAGGATGTATTTTTGGAGAAATTACAGACATTAGCCAACACTGAACAATGGACGTTGATATTTACTTTCTGGTCTCACAGGCCATTCCAAATCATTATGCAAACGTTGCATAAATTATTACCACCCTCAAAATGTCAGCTGCCTAGTTTATAAACACTACCCAATCTAGAGCTCATGGACCCCCACTAGTCTATATCTATCTATCAAGCAAGAAACATCTGTGTGGGTATGTGACTCGCATATCTTCTGATTTTTGTCAGATCAACCTCAGCTTTCGGATATGTTTTGCAGATGGCGCAATGATGTGCATCATTTTTTATTATGAAAATTTTGGGGATTAACTTTCAAAACCTTCATTTTGATTAACATTATAACATACGTACTTCCAAGATGGCGTGGCTCGCTGACGTTACTGGTAGCAAAGTTAAACAACATCAGATAGTTCACGTTGCTTGCACCATTTCACAATAAAACATTTAAAGCCAGCATCCCAGCAAATAACCTTTACTGTAAAAGGCATGCTGTCAGTGTTCCTTGCAACTGAGTTGAACTTGACAACACTGACGAGATGTTGGCTAAAATCGTTTGTTTGGTGTGAGTGTGTGGGGGGGGGTTATATCTCCAACAAACCTCCCACTATTTGTACAATGTTTTAGTAAGTACATATGCTCATACGTACACTTCTTTCTACATCCCAAAGCCTCATACGACCTTCCATGAGAATTCTACTTCAGGTCCCAATTTTCTATAGTTATTTTCTATAGAATACAAAACTTATACTAATACAAACTTCCTAGAGGCACTACGCTCATTATGGAAAAACTAGTATTTGCAAAAAAAACACCTACTTTCAGTTTGCAAGACATGCAATATTAAGAACGTGCTCAAAGTACAAGCGCTAGAAAACTTCAGTGTGATGAGATGAAGAGGCAGGTGTCTGCTGCAGGCCACGCAGAGGTGCCTGTGGAGCACAACTCTGACTATTCTTTCTCGGAAGACCCCGAGAGAGAGAGAGAGAGAGAACATCCTTTGTCACGTTTCTGTTGAAGCGGGCTGAGTGTTTATTACATTACGACTGTACCTGCTCGCCAGATGAAAGTGGTTAGGACAGCTTAATTTGAAAATGATTCTTGATGTTTCTAATCAGCCACTCAGCCAGAACAAAGAGAAGGCGCCTCACCGCGGCCCGTGGGGCTGCCACACACCCATCGGCTGCGTTTTGAGTGCATGTGACTCTTGGATGGGTCCCAGTCCCTTATGGACAACATTAGTTCAATCACTCTACTTGCGCTGATATTCAACATTACTCGCAAGTACCTCCCTTGTGTGTGTTTTTGTTTTGGTTTTTTTTTGCTGTAATTAATGCTAAATTCTGTCATTAAATAACTGCAGGTTCCACTTTTAAGTATGACTAAATAACCTTGTCATGCTTATTTAGCCGTCCATGGGGGCCTCTCTGTGCATTTACATGACCAAACTGTGCTAATGAAACCGAATAATATCAGGTTAAACTGTCAACATTTTTGTATAATTTCCAGTATCTGAGCTCAGAGTTGTACCTCTCTATAAACTCGAGGTCAGCTGTGCTGTGCCGTCATTTTACTTTTGACTCGAGTTCAAGCAGAAGGGGTGAGTGGGGAAAAAAAACAACAAACCTTCACAAACCCCAACTGTAGTTTTAAACATTTAAGAGATTTTGACCACAATCCAATATGCTGTAAGAGTATCAACTTTTATAACCTCCATAAAACCTCGTTTTCACACCGCTGTGATGCCTGTGTGGGAAAACACTCATTACACAACCGTTTGAAACCTTCTTCTTCTTTTTTCAAATCAATAGTTTGTTTCCCAAACAATGGTGTGGGGAATTATCTTTACATACCTATCTACACAAAACATAGTAATAATAATAAAAAAAATGCATAAAAATCTATTCCAGGACTTTCTCCTGACTGATTGCAGGATGTTCAACAAAAACTACTACACACACACACATTGTTTAACTAGCCAAAATACAGTTGTATCTTTTTGTTTTAGTAAAAGAAATGGCAATAAAAAAAAGACTGGCATTTAACGAACATTATGAGGAATAAATAAGAATTGTTGAATACTTTGACTAGAAATAAGTCTCCTCATTGTGAATCCATTCTGTGTGTCCCTGATACAATATTTAGATTTTTCGTGTGTGTGTGTGTGTGTGAGAAACTCTTCAAGGTCCTGGATGGATGGATGGATGACTATACGAGGTCTGTTAGAAAAGTATCCAACCTTTTTTATTTTTTTCAAAAACCTGATGGATTTGAATCACGTGTGCTTGCATGAGCCAACCTTGAACCTTTATGCGCATGCGTGATTTTTTTCACGCCTGTCGGTTGCGTCATTTGCTTGTAAGCAGCCTTTGTGTGAGGATGGGTAGAGTCGCTCGTCGTTTTTTTCTTTGCAAGGAAATGGCGGAACGACTGGAGCAGCGCGACTGCATCAAATTTTGCTAGAAACTGAGCGACAGCCAGGTGGAAGCCATTCGGATTATTCAGACGGCTTTCGGTGATGATCCTCTGGGAATCACACAGATTAAGGAGCGGTACAACCAGTTTAAAGACGTCCGCACAACGGTGGAGGGTGCTGATGTCCACCTCTTCCACAATTTCTTGGATAATCACACGACGGTCTCGCATCACCACAGCGTTCACTTTGGAAATGATCCGGTCGTTTCAGCAGGTTGATGGCCGATCAAATCCACCAGGATTTTGAAAAAAATAAAAAGGTTGGATACTTTTCTAACAGACCTCGTACTTGACCAAGAAAATAAGACATTCATGACTTGCTACTTGGTTGCAACTGCTACACTATAATATTGTCTGAAAGTGTACAACTGGATGCAGAGGTTTTTTTCCATAGGCAGTGATGACTATGTGCAAAATTAAAAAGCATATGTGATTGCCAGTCAAAATGTATGTATTTTGTTTGCAACCTTAAACGGAAAACCTAAGATGGCAGCCATCTTGGTTATCTGCTGTTGAGTTGCAGGTGTAACTCCATGGACATGCTTGATCTAAAATGAACCCACCCCTAGTTGATTAAGGCATGTTATGAACTAGCACGACACAAAATGCCATCTCTGTGACTAATGAGACCACAAACTTAAAGCTCTTGCTTATCTGCTTTAATGCTGGCCACCTTTTTAAAATGGTTATGCCTAGAGCAGAACAGAAACAAGTTTTGTCCAGGCCCAGAGGTCCATTACGACACTGCTTATCCCAACACCATGGTGTGAATCCAGCGAGAGTCCACGACTCTCCCTAGGATGGAACATCAGTCCATCATAGTTTACTCTACAATCAATGTCAGTACCCAATTACACTTGAATAGAATGGGATGATGGGTCCATGGAGATTCGCCCATTGTTGTAAAGAAGATCCTGAAGCTATATAAGAAGCATATGTAAGTATGGCGTAAGATTCCAAGAAGCTTATCTAAATATACATGAAGTATGTAAAAGCATATGTTATTAACATTAGGAGCTAAACAGAAAATCCAATATAGGCCTCGAGATATCTTATCATAAAGCATGCCGGCTGCGCTTCAACAACCCCTGGCAAAAATTATGGAATCACCGGCCTCAGAGGATGTTCATTCAGTTGTTTAATTTTGTAGATAAAAAAGCAGATCACAGACATGACACAAAACTAATGTAATTTCAAATGGCAACTTTCTGGCTTTAATAAACACTATAAGAAATCAAGAAAAAAAAAATTGTGGCAGTCAGTGATGGTTACTTTTTTAGACCAAGCAGAGGGAAAAAATATGGAATCACTCAGTTCTGAGGAAGAAATTATGGAATCATGAAAAACAAAAGAAAGCTCCAACACATCACTAGTATTTTGTTGCACCACCTCTGGCTTTTATAACAGCTTGCAGTCTCTGAGGCATGGACTTAATGAGTGACAAACAGTACTCTTCATCAATCTGGCTCCAACTTTCTCTGATTGCTGTTGCCAGATCAGCTTTGCAGGTTGGAGCCTTGTCATGGACCATTTTCTTCAACTTCCACTAAAGATTTTCAATTGGATTAAGATCCGGAGTGTTTGCAGGCCATGACATTGACCCTATGTGTCTTTTTGCAAGGAATGTTTTCACAGTTTTTGCTCTATGGCAAGATGCATTATCATCTTGAAAAATGATTTCATCATCCCGAAACATCCTTTCAATTGATGGGATAAGAAAAGTGTCCAAAATATCAACGTAAACTTGTGCATTTATTGATGATGTAATGACAGCCATCTCCCCAGTGCCTTTATTTGACATGCAGCCCCATATCATCAGGCAGTCATCTTTATAAATCTCATTGGAACAACACCAAACAAAAGTTCCAGCATCGTCACCTTGCCCAATGCAGATTCGAGATTCATCACTGAATATGACTTTCATCCAGTCATCCACAGTCCACGATTGCGTTTCCTTAGCCCATTGTAACCTTGTTTTTTTTTCTGTTTAGGTGTTAATGATGGCTTTCGTTTAGCTTTTCTGCATGTAAATCCCATTTCCTTTAGGCGTTTTTTTTTTTTACAGTTCGGTCACAGACGTTGACTCCAGTTTCCTCCCATTCGTTCCTCATTTGTTTTGTTGTGCATTTTCAATTTTCGAGATATATTGCTTTAAGTTTTCTGTCTTGACGATTTGATGTCTTTCTTGGTCTACCAGTATGTTTGCCTTTAACAACCTTCCCATGTTGTTTGTATTTGGTCCAGAGTTTAGACACAGCTGACTGTGAACACCAACATCTTTTGCAATATTGTGTGATGATTTACCCTCTTGTAAGAGTTTGATAATCCTCTCCTTTGTTTCAATTGACATCTCTTGTGTTGGAGCCATGATTCATGTCAGTCCACTTGGTGCAACAGCTCTCCAAGGTGTGATCACTCCTTTTTAGATGCAAACTAACGAGCAGATCTGATTTGATGCAGGTGTTAGTTTTGGGGATGAAAATTTACAGGGTGATTCCATAATTTATTCCTCAGAATTGAGTGAGTCCATATTTTTTTCCCTCTGCTTGGTCTAAAAAAGTAACCGTTACTGACTGCCACAATTATTTTTCCTGATTTCTTATAGTGTTTCTTAAAGCCAGAAAGTTACCATTTGAAATGACTTTAGTTTTGTGTCATGTCTGTGATCTGCTTTTTTTCTACAAAATTAAACAACTGAATGAACATCCTCCGAGGCCGGTGATTCCATAATTATTGCCAGGGGTTGTAGTTATTGTAGTGATTGTTACTGTGTGTGTGTGTGTATGTGTTGTTGTAACTCATTATAGTAATTGTAATGATAAAAGTAATAAGGTCATGGATGCAAGCGGCGGAAATTAGATTCCTCTGTCAGGTATCTGATTGCCATTTTTTTTTAATTTAGTCCAATTTTCTAGATGAACAACAGTTGTTATAGCACAAAACAAATGGAGAATGGTTTTTATTTGATCATTTACTTGTTGATTTGATGAGGTATTTATACCAGAGTTATCACTGATTTCAGCTCCAACCTTTTTGAATGCATGCACATTTATTAAAAAATAAAAATCTGCTCACGGCTGGCCTGTAATGTTATTTATGATGTGTATTATTATAATTTAATTATCTTCCACTGACTGGAGTGTTTCATATGCAAGAGTTGCAACAAACTGGATAAACGGAGTATAGAGTTTATCTGAGGGTCACATTTTAAACATGTGGGGGTCACTGTTAATATTCTCTGTGGGGGGAGATCATATCACTCCAATGGGGAAAACGCTGGCCGCGAGCCAGGAAACGTCCATTTTGTCATCGTTTCACATCTCAGAAAACGGGGGTGAGCAACAAGCGAAAAGCAGTGTTCTCACCACTCATGAAATTAAAGTATCCAAGCAGTTTGCTTTTCATCTTCTCTTTGCTCTTCTTTCATCCTCCTCTTCCCCATTATTATTATTATTTTTTTTTGTTACCATCACTTTCTGCCCCCCCCCCAAGGGCAAAGTGCTGTTCTAATGAAATTGTTCAACTTGACGTTGGATGCAGATTAAAGGAAGGGGGCGGACAATTGTTAATGTCGCTTCTGCCAAGATGAACGCAATCAGCCCTGAGTTATGCAGTCTGCCTCCGCGGAGGCTGAGCCCATACGCATTCCCTTCAGGAAATGCACCGTCCATCTCGTCTCTGACGCATCGCATTTATCTTTCTTCCCTCTCTGCGTTTACATGATTCAAACCCAGAATCCCCTTCCCCTGTCTATTTTTTTGGCATAAACGTGAGCGTGCAGCTCACAGAAATGCAGCGAGATCTTGGATCATCAGTCTGACCCTTGATCTGTTTTTCTTGTCTTGCAAAGATTCCTACACGAAAAGTCAAGCGAGTGAAGTCTGAGTCATGAGGCGGAAAGGCCGGCCAACCGCTCCCCATTGCCTTGTATCAGTACGGCGAGCAATGGGGTGAGTGTGATGATGTTATGGGATTATTTTTATAGAAGTGCAGCATGAGGACGCTTTGCCATGAATTATGCAGCCCTATCTGAGTTTTCTGGAGAATGCATGGGGGGGAAGGGTTGGAGTTGGAGGGGAGCCGCTTCTTTCAAGCAGGGATTAAATGCCCCCTTTTTTCCCTTCTTCTTTATAGGACACGTCACCTCGCTTTGGACTGCCAGGCCTTCGTCCTCGGCCAGCTGTTTAAATTCACAACAGCACCCACGTGCACCTTGCCATACATTTTCTCTCCGTGCTTTGCCAAGTTTGCATCCCTGCCAGTTCTGCCTCAGAGACCACCAGGAGAGTTCATGATTAAACCTCCAAAAGAGGCGTAAAAGTCGCCAAATTTCCTGACTTGCTAATTCTGTGCCAAAGCACGAAAAATCCAGTAATGACAGCATCTACAGGTACTTCAGTGCCTCATTTGAGACTTGCGCCATCTCTTTCACGGTTTTCCTTTTTAAAAGCCATCACTGTCATTCTCCAACACAACATCACTTTGGGATCCGACGCTAGCTGCAGACAGGTGAAATTGCTTGAAAAATAGGAATAGTCAAAAAAGTAAGCTCCAGGGACGAGCCTCATTTTCCTTGCATCATTAAATTGAAATACATCTTGGGAAACATAACTGCTTTTGCTACCACAGAGCAGCACTTCTGCCACGTACTGGCACAGGTCCGAAAGTGTGCATCATGATTTTCCAGCACATCAATAGTGAACGTGGCCTGATTGGGTGAGAAATGAACTGGTGGTCACAGCCAATAATCAGTCTGCATTAAGGAGAACAGACGAGGACTTCTGTTAGGACTCTTTCGTCCTGTCTCTTCACTCACCCAGCTCCCCATAAGAAAATATAAGGTTACCACCAACTAAATCTCCAAGAGATGGAACAAATTTACTCCCATATGTACTCACTCACTGGCATTAAGGGCTCTTATGTCTGACTGCATTAGAAGACAGATTTCAGTTGGAGCACAAATTTCTAGCCAGTAAGTCCAAATATTAAATTAGTCAGACAAGGCCTTATGTAATAATAATAGTTGACCAACGATACAGAACAGCCACATGGTCTCGTTATTTGGTTCTTGCTACACAGACAATCTGGCTCTTGTTGCAGAATTTATTAAAATACTTCGTTGTTTGCACTTCAAGAAGAGGCAAAACATCCATCCATCCATCCATCCATCCATTTTCTTCCGCTTTATCCGGAGTCGGGTCGCGGGGGCAGCAGCTCAAGCAAAGCCACCCAGACCTCCCAATCCACACACACCTCCCCCAGCTCCTCCGGGGAACCCCAAGGCGTTCCCAAGCCAGCTGAGAGATGTAATCCCTCCAGCGTGTCCTGGGTCTTCCCTGGGGCCTCCTCCCAGTGGGACGTGCCCGGAACACCTCTCCAGCGAGGCATCCAGGGGGCATCCGGAAAAGATGCCCAAGCCACCTCAACTGACTCCTTTCGACGTGGAGGAGCAGCGGCTCGACTCCGAGCTCCTCCCGAGTGACCGAGCTCCTCACCCTATGTCTAAGGGAGCGCCCAGCCACCCTGCGGAGGAAACTCATCTCGGCCGCTGGTACTCGCGATCTCGTTCTTTCGGTCATGAGCCAAATCTCATGACCATAGGTGAGGATCGGAACGTAGATCGATCAGTAAATCGAGAGCTTTGCCCCCCTACTCAGCTCTCTCTTCACCACGACGGTCCGATACAGCGACCGCATCACTGCAGATGGTGCACCGATCTGTCTATTGATCTCACGCTCCATCCGTCCCTGACTCGTGAACAAGACCCCGAGATACTTAAACTCCTCCACTTGAGGCAAGGACACTCCACCGACCTGAAGAGGGCAAAGCACCTTTTTCTGGTCGAGAACCATGGCCTCGGATTTGGAGGTGCTGATTTTCATCCCGGACGCTTCACACTCGGCTGCAAACCGCCCCAGTGCACGCTGAAGGTCCTGATTTGACGAAGCCAACAGAACCACATCGTCCGCAAACAGCAGAGATGAGATTCTGTGGTTCCCAAACCAGACCCCCTCTACACCCTGGCTGCGCCTAGAAATTCTGTCCATAAAAATAATGAACAGAACCGGTGACAAAGGGCAGCCCTGGCGGAGGCCAACGTGCACTGGAAACAGGTTTGACTTACTACCGGCAATGCGAACCAAGCTCCTGCTGCGGTAGTACAGGGACCGGACTGCCCTTAGCAAAGGACCCCGGACCCCGTACTCCCAGAGCACTCCCCACAGGGCGCCCCAAGGGACACGGTCGAACGCCTTCTCCAGATCCACAAAACACATGTGGACTGGTTGGGCGAACTCCCATGAACCCTCGAGCACCCGATGGAGCGTGTAGAGTTGGTCCAGTGTGCCGCGACCAGGACGAAAACCACACTGCTCCTCCTGAATCCGAGGTTCGACCATCGGTCGAATTCTCCTCTCCAGTACTCTGGAATAGACCTTACCGGGGAGGCTGAGGAGTGTGATCCCCCTACAGTTGGAATACACCCTCCGGTCCCCCTTCTTAAACAGAGGGACCACCACCCCTGTCTGCCAATCCAGAGGCACTGTCCCCGATCGTCATGCGATGTTGCAGAGGCGTGTCAGCCAAGACAGCCCCACAACATCCAGAGACTTAAGGTACTCAGGACGGACTTCATCCACCCCAGGGGCCTTGCCACCGAGGAGCTTTCTAACCACCTCTGTGACTTCGGCCTGGGTAATGGATGAGTCCGCCTCTGAGTCCCCAGTCTCTGCTTCCTCTTCGGAAGACGTGACGATGGGACTGAGGAGATCCTCGAAGTACTCCTTCCACCGCCTGACAACATCCCCAGTCAGGGTCAAAACAATCAAAACATAAATTGCATAGTCAAGAGCAAGTAATTTATGACTAGATTAGAATGGAGGGGGAACTAAACCTGGTCTAGAACATGTCAACTGATGTTTATCAAAGGGCATTATCGCAAATGTCAGTGGATCTGTATTTTACATACGAGATATCCTAGGCTGATGGGATTGTTTTGGCCAGATGACAGGATGCTTTGAATAGAATATTTCTTTAATTTGGTGTTGCTCCTGTTGCTGCTTCTTAAATATTAGCAAAATCTCATAGCGTCCCCTCAGGACCACCTGGTCCTGGTGTCACCACACTCTCCCCAAAGGTACAGCTCCATAATACTTTAAGACCCTGTTCAGATTTTTGTTAGCAATCCAGCTCAAGCTGGATTCAATCCAGATTGCTTTCTAGCAGGATTGCATTCAGACCTGTCTTTTCAAATCCAGCTTATCCTACTCATGCATCCAAACTCAATCCTGCTCAAGCCGAAATACGTGTGGAAGTGTGTGTGTGTGTGTGAGACACGTGGAAGGGAATGCACCCGGCAGATTGTCCTGGTGAGAAGATAACGCAGAGAAAGGTTGCCGTCCTGGCTGTTGCAGCCGCACTGAAACGCCAGAGTGCAGAGGGCGCTGTTTGCACACAAATGTGGGGGGCAGTTTGACATGATGATACCTGAGATATCTGGATTCTATCCACATTTGTGTTCAGACCTCAGTGAATCCCATTCAAGTCTGGCTAAACCTATCTCTGAGAGGTGGGTTGGGAAGAGAAAACAATTTGGCTTAAATCTGATTTTGACTGACTTGGGGTACTGTACAACAGGTAGAGGTACATTTACTATGTCTATAAACCTGGGGAGTTTATCTTTAAAAATGGTCATAATTAATCCATCCATTCTACAAACCTCCTTACTCCATCTAAGTGCAACGGGTGGGGAGGGGGGCTGGAGGGTAAGTTTCTATCTTATATCAAAAGTTATTTATAATTTAGTAAAGCTTGGTCTTAGCTGTCGTATACGACAGTGTCGGCCCCAGAGGGTTAACCAACAAAAAAAGAAGGGGGGAGAAAACATTGCTAGCTAACATGCCAGGAGCAAAATGGATAAATTTTTAGTGCGTAAATCTACCAGTGAGAAAACAGTTTGGGGCAACCAGAAAAAAGAAGTGGAGGACGATCTTCGTTTGCTCCTCTCCACAGTGCATCCCGGCATCAGCCGCCTGTGCGTGTCAAAGACCCAGACTCATTGCCCTCACTAAACAAGAGGTGAGAGTAGATAAGAGACTAAATATGTATAAAAGTTTAATGTTAAAATGTTTATGTAAATGACATTTAAAACACAGATGTTTAAAATATGGAAGAATAGAAAGTTTTTTAAAAACATGTTTTGAAAAGGGTGTAAAATGTGTAAATGCATAGACAGTTCCACAGACACTATTACTTTGAAATTCTAGAGTGCCTAAAAACATATGTATGTATATATTTCCTAAATTGTGACATTGCCTTTTCATTCTTTCTCATCGTTGTAAGTGTGCTGTTTTGGGAACTATCTCTCACTCCCATTTTCTCATCCGGTTTTTCACCAAAACATGCAAAAGCTCTGCTGATTTACAGAGTGTCAGCCAAGTCGTGATCTCTGGACTTTATAGACAGCCAGTGGCAGTAAAACACACTCCCCATATGTAACCCACCTCCCGCACTAATGACGCCCATAAAGCAGACTGTTTGACAAGCAGCAAACACAGCTGAGAGAGCGTGCACTTTTAATCGGGCCTCTGGAGAAAGACCTACACCTTCAGGGAGTGGACCCCCAGGACACGCCAACATACATCAGGCACGACAGGGAGGCTGGAGGCCCCGCTCATGGTTTGAATATCGGGACCGTCCCTGAGGTCCTCGGCTGCACAGGTGCATGATGGAGTCACAGTGAAGGAGGTCAGAGTCAGGCCTCAGTGAAACTGACTCTGGATTGGAAATGATTTCTGTTCCTTCTCTTGAGACCCCACTGTAGAAATAAAAAGACTTATGTCGACCAAGATCACGCACCAATTTCACGTTTTTGGTTTATTTTAGTGTTGATGGGATGGATGTCTTCATAAAGCATACTGTAGCTGCCCTTTCAAGCAGATTTTTTTTATTAATATTTTGTGTTAAAATTATCCCATTTAAAATTTCTGACAGAAGTAACCTGTTAAATGTTAAGCAGTTAAAACAAAACTATTGGACAGTTTCTTGATATTCTGACTATACACAGTAAAATCACCAGTGTTAAATTAACGCTGACAGTGAACATATGGTCCCACTCTGACCAGCGTAGGACTATATGTACACTGGCACTGTCGGTGTTAGTTTTACACTGGTGATTTTACTGTGAATAAGAGACGCATCACAGCTCTAGTCTTGATTCAGTCCCCTGTGGAATTTCAGTAACCACCACCAGAGAAAGTAGATCAATGAGACAGGAGTTGGCTACCAATACATAGACCTGGGTTCCATTTCGAGCCACTTCAACTATATTTCTTCCAGTTCGCCTCGCTGTAAACGGGTACTGGCCTTGGTTGGTGAAGTAACTTGCAACGGACTGGCGTCCCATCCACAGGGAGCGAATATGGTATAATAAGTGCTGACCCAATTGGCCTTGGGGCATGACCTATCTAACATTAGCCCAGCAGGAAGTTGATTTTTGCTTTTCAAAATATGATGTTTTAACCTCAGTTTCCTTACATTAACTGTTTGGTGGAGTCTGAAAGGGGCCTCAGTGTCCACCATGCAATTTCCATGTGCACTGTACTTGAATCAATTGTTTTTTGTTTTCATACTGTGATTCTACAAATTTTTGTACTACTCGCATTTATTTATCGGCATACTATTGGGATTACAAATTTGACTCTTCACTTGTGAAGAACCTATAGATCAGGGGTATTCAACTCGGTCCAGATGAACTGATTCCATTTGCTCAAAGTGATCAGTGAAATCACCTGCTGGAGTGGTAGTGCAGCGGATAACTGAAGAAATGCTTCAAATGGTGATGCCAGCACCAAATTTGGCACACGTACTCCTTAGACATTACTCTTTTTAAAAATGCAGAGTGGCCACATGAACTATCAATAGGCAGCCAAGTAGGGGTCAATTGAAGAATTACACAGGGGTCAAAATTAAAAGATGCTCCAATCATATTGAAAGGTATTCCATATTATTTGTCTGATCATAAAGATTCCAAAAAGGTATATTTTGGACTATCTGTGAATGTTCTGGAGTTATGGGGTAAAAACAGCAAGAATGGTGACAAAGGTCAATTTCAATTTGTACAGGGGTCAAAAGTTAAAGTTGCTCCAATTTTGGTGAAAAGTGATGCAAATTATTAGTTGAGTGAATATGGTTTCAAAAAGGAATAGTTTGCATCATGTGTCATGCTTAGTTATCATGTTACAGGGTAGCATATCTCACATGTCATAGAATCCAATGGATGCCGACATTGTTTAACCTTTACTTTGCAAGCCAAGCACGCATCACAGTCAAAACTATTCCATTTATTAATCCTATTAGCTCAACCAGTAATTTGCACCACTTTTTACCAAAACTGGAGCAACTTTATCTTTTGACCCCTGTACAAACTGAAACTGACCTTTGTAAGTGTTTTTTGCTGTTTTTACCCCATAACTCCATAACATTCATTCACAGATAGTCCAAACTAGACCTTTTTGGAATCTTCATGATCAGACAAATTATATGGAATACCTTTCAGTATGATTGGAGCATCTTTTAATTTTGACCCCTACTTTGCCGCCTATTGAAGGTTCATGTGGCCACTTGACATTTTTAAAAGAGTAATGTCTAAGGAGTACGTGTGCCAAATTTGGTGCTTACATCACCATTTGAAAGATCCCTCAGTAAATATTCACTTATCTGCTGCACTATGGGTGGTTGTACAGAAAACCTGCGCCCTCTTGGCCCTTTCTGGAACTTGTTGAATACCCCTGCTATAGAGTCATTCTCTGTATTGCAAAAATATGAAACTTTAAAAAAAATGATATTGTGTGACGACCATAACCAAATTGATATTGGCCGGTGTCCATTTCAATCAAGTCAAAATGTAGCATAGCATACCATCCAACTTCTGATTGTGTTTGATCAAATTTATACATCCTCTTGGTTTATTACTAATACAGATTATGTTGGAATTATTAGATTTTTCAATTTTAAATCTGGCCAAAAATGTGACTTGGTTGTTTTTAAAGAGAATTTTAACATGTTAGAATGAGGCCAGCTGTGATGAATGTAAATATTAACTTAAATCATGATTTGGCATTTTATTATGTTAATCATTTTCTTGAGTGTTCAGTTGCTAGAAAGGTTAATTTAAACATGACTTCACATAAACAGCATAAAAAATACATTACAAACATCCAGCTGTTTTAAACAAACTCATTCCATTTAATCGGGTCTGACCCTCAAAAGTAAGACTTTAAGTGGTTTTATATCTATTTTGGTTTTTTAGACTGCTATACTGTCCGATGCCAAAATGTTTCACAAACTTGCCTCGAGATATGGGATCTTCCCAAGATTAGGCCTAGTCCTGCTATTTTGACAGATTAATCAACTTCACATGGTGCAAGAACTCATTTAGGCGAGAAGTGTGGAGAATTCCACTGGAAAATAAAGCAACAGATGCTGAACCACTCCGAGATAGAGCCTGCCAGCCGAGGGCTTAGCAGAGCGATTCCCCGGTTGTTTTTTTTTTTCCCTGATCTTGCAGGGAAAATAAAATCTCTCCTTGGCTGCAGATTAAGCAGGCAGTATATGGAGGAGGTTGACCCTGCTGATGCCTTTTTCATAATTTATACTCCATCTGCCTGCTCAATCAGCACCTCACAGACACCAAACTCTGCTTGTCCACAGAACTGTTATTAATGGTTCCTGCAAAGCCTTTTGATGACTTTGATGACTACAAGAGAGAAGCATCTTCACCTGTTGACCCATTTTGACTCCATCCTGCTTTATTATTTAACTGGTAATGTTGATACACCAGGAATCAGATGGCACTATATTTCTCAAGACACAGATATATAACCGATCATGGTTCCAAAACGAAGACATGAACCTGCAAAAAGTTTTTTTTTGCTTTGTCCCTCTGGTGAGCTTCGGTTTCACCCGTTTTGGGCCGTGTCCTGTTTGTATTCACAGGGGGACGCGTGTTTTAAAATGCTGGATCCTTGAATGTTCTGTGCGTGTTGGTTGGAAAATCAAATGTATGCTTTCGAATGCAGAATTGGCTCAACAATAGATGTCTGTTGGAGAAATTTTTATGTTGAAATAAAATTTAGAAAAATCATTTATTTTGCTCAGGAGTGTATCTATATGTAACAGATACCAACTGCCCCAAACACTATAGGCCGCTTATTATTATGTAATATTTTATAAAATACAAATAAAAATGCAGGAATAACTGTCAACTTTTAAAAATATAACTTAATTTTGATATTTCCTACAATTTATAACAAAATTGGATTATTTCTCATCTGGTTTTTGAAAACATTTAATTTATTGATGTTGATGTATTGTTATTGATACAAGTTTTATTATGTAGATAGCTTTTGAAAATTTTCTACATGTAAGTGCTTTATAAATTATTATTATCTTTGGTAAAGTGTGTGTGTATGTGTGTAACTACATATATTGGCATTGCTGAGGATAACACAAAAAAAGCTTCAACTAAAGATGTTTTATTTAATATTATTTCAGGATCATCAATTAATTTCTTTTATTTTCTGATGTGCCAGGTAAGCAAATTGTAGTTTCTATCTGAAAATCAACTTTCTTACATTATTTAAAAAGCTACAAGTGTTGTGTTTGATTTTTTTGCGGGTATATGAATGTCTGTCTGCATATTTCATTTTCTGCAGACCCGGTGATGACCATCAAAGTTGTCGGGTACCAATAACATTTTCATAGTTCTGTCACTGCACTTATTTATTTATTCTTTTTTGTGCATATGTATGATTACAGTTCAGAAGAAAAATGATTTTACTTGTAGGTCTGAATTAAAAAAAAAAAAAAAAAGCTGCACTTTTAGCCTTTCCCCACATTATTTCCTCCGTCACTTCTGTGTCTTTATGGGAACTGGCTGCAGTTTTCAATCATATGACAGCTCCACACTTGTTACTACCCCCACAACCCATTTGCTTTTGCATTTTGAAAAGGTTATGATCTCCTGTTAATGTTCTGAGTAGGTCTTTGTAGACTCAGTGGGACATTTACCTTTTCGGCTGTGGAGTGTTTGGTCTGTTTTCTGACAAACTAAATTTTACAACATCAGCCTTTGGCCTATGCAGCCGCATGCCGAGCCATAGCCTTTAAGAAATATGCGTCTGCATATGAATGTCTGGCCATTTGGAAAACCATGAACTACACTTTTTTTGTGGAGTGTTTTGGATTTTAATCACATCTCCTGTTTTTTGATAATCCACAGCCGCTGAGGCTAATTTTTGTGGATCAGTTCAGTCCAACTGCAAGCACATTATCTGTTGGTGTCAGGTAATTGAGTTATATATCAAGTGATACAAGAGAATTCATGAATGCTGGTTTAAGTAAGAACAAATTAAACATTTATGGCCTTTTCATTTCCTTTATTTAAAAGGGACAATGAACACAAAGTGTAAATATGTCAGATTATAGCCATGGGCTTTCCATCTGTAGTCCCTGACAGACTATAAGAATTAAACAATTTACAGTAAAAACACACAAACATCACAGGATCTTGCAATACAACAACAGACTACATTACATAGGGGTCACTAACTACTACAACAAGACACAGACTAGACAAAAGACAGGAAACAAAAGGACACTGACATGATCTGAGCATGAAGGTTAGTTTACACAAATTCAGTCAAAGGAGGACAGTTAAAAAACAAAAAAACATGTACAATTCAATTGGAATAAGTTAATTAAAATTGCAAGTCTAATTTCATACATTTATATATTTTAAAAACCATAACTTTAAAAACAATAACTTATAAAGTGCTGTAGTGCATTGCACATTCCCTACAGTTCTTAGTTTCTACAATTGAGTTCATAATGCTCACATTTTTGATGTGATTTGAGCCACTCCTTTAAGTGACTTTTGAAGGCTTTAATGCTTGGAGCCTCTCTCACTGTATTTGGCAAAGCGTTCCATTGGAGACTGCCTTTGTAGGACAGAACATTTTGTGCAAAAGCTGTTTTTCGCACACAGACACTTCACAGTCCCCTCTACTCATAGCCCTGGTGACCCTATATATAATATAATTTGCAAGAGGTGGAGGAGCCAACCCGTGTAAAAGTTTATATATTAGACAAGCATTTTTAAATTTTATAACATTTTCAAAACTAAATAAGTTATACTACCTTAAAATTTTGCAGTGATGATATGAAAATGGTCTTTTATCTAAAATTTTCAGTGCTTTTTTATAAAGCCTTTCAATCGGTTTTAAAATTGTCACACGTGTGAGAGACCAGCTGGTTATGCAATAACCTACATGAGAAAAAAATCATACAGTGCAAGAACATTATAGCCGATTGATCTGTCATTGACCTCCTTATTTGGTTGAAGTTAAACACATTGTATTTAATTATTTTAGTAATCATTTTAATATGATCTTTAAAGGAAAGTGTTGAATCCAGCAACACTCCCAAATATTGGAATTCTTTAACTGCAGTTCATCATCTCCAATGTACACATTGGAGCGCTCAATATTTTTTTATTTTTAATATTTTAATAATTTTTCTTCCTTCACTGTTGGTCTATTATTATTATTATTACTACTACTATTACTACTACTATTCAGGGGTTCACATATGTGGCATGCTCCTAGAAATGCATGATCTCAAAAAAAAAAAAAAATCTCAATAAAAATGTATAATGTGAAACTTTTTAAAAAATGTTTAACTTCTTTGTTTTGACTATGCATGTATGGGTGATGGTATTATCGCAAAAAAGCTCAGATTTATTCAGCACCTTATGGCTTTAGCTGACAAACCTTCAGATATTGAACTTACTTAATGGTCTATAGATTACATATCAATCTACACCAAATCACAGCTAAACAGTAAATCTGTAAACACATACGTGTAAAGATAGATGGATATAATTCATTAATTCCAGATGATCATTTGGTGAGAACAGTCATTTATCAGTGCTGTACAAAAATATGGTTTTGTAAAAAGTAAGTTTGGCCCAACAGCCTGCAAAGTTTAAGACCTCATCATCAAAGATTAAAATAATTTTACATATATTCCCTTTTCCTGTGTTAATCTGGGATGAAAATTTTATAGTTGGGTTTAATGTTGGTGACATTTGTCATATTTTTACAACAGCATAAAACACATCAACAAAATGTTAAACACTTGGGGTTGTAGATCCCTCAGTCTTCAAGATTAGACCAGACTGGGCATGTTACATTTGTTCATAAGAAGGCAAAATCCATGTGAAAAGAATAGTCTGGTTCTATGACACATGGTCTAAAATGTCACGTGCAAACCCATTTTTGACATGTCCACAAGTCCTTGGTACCATCTTAGGGGGTTCATAAACTGGGGATTAAGGTGGTGACGATGTGCAAAGGTGTTAGTTTTATCATTATTATTCATGGGCATTTTGTAGGCATATCAAATCAGTTAGTGTCACCTGTCAAACAGGAGCGAAAGGTGTATATTAAAGGGACGTGGCATTTAACAGACATAAGTAAAAGTCGTGAGGAGGTGTCTTAAAAAAACAGATCTGCATGCAGTGTGGGAGCAGAAATCAGCTGGCAAGAGGAATAATACAATATGTTATCGTGACAGTTGGATCAAACTCCATATGAATATTGTGCCTTTTTAACACGTTACTCTGCTGTGTGAAGAGTTTCAGCTGGACTTAGATACCCATGAAGATGGTAAACAGCTGGTTATGTCTTCAACAGTTCTGCACTGTGTGCTGTGTTGTACTTGGAGTGACCTTTCTTTATCAGTTATAAGTTTGGAGTGTGTGACGTGTGTCTTTTTTTGTTTTTGTTTTTTATGAAAGTATAGCTTGTTAGACATTAGGGCCCCTGAACACATAACATGATTGAAGCTGACTAGCGCACAAAGGAGGAATTGCATGCCATTCGTGAAAAATCGGAGCCGCCTGTAACGCCTTGTACACCTATCGGTACAGCCATTCGCACACACCAGCGGCCGAAAGACTGAGTGCCCATTCGATTCCTCTCTCGGCAGGTGTCAGCCAAATTCCAGGTGTCACACACGAACATTCAATACCACTTGCGGAGCACTTAGGAAATGTGGTGCCATTCGCACAGTCGGCACAAAAACGGAAAGCAGGCGACTACTTTTGAGCTGGCTGTGAAGTTTGTATTAAGTGCCCCATGAGTGTGGCATCAGCAAGCAACACATGTGGTGTGCCAGAGTGTCAGCTCCCCCCTCAACACGTGGCGTGTGTGTTTTGTGCTGCCCCCCAACAATTGTGGTGTGTGGGGGAGGCACACTTGCATGAAATGCTGATATGTATGTACAGACAATGATTACATGGGGGCCGGCCAGCCACGTCTGAGCGTGCGCAGCAAGGCGCGCCTCAGCTGATTGCCACACACTGACAGCTAGAAATGACAGCTCAGTGCACGTGATGTATTACATTAAACACAGACCACAGTCAGTACAAGTGTATAAATAATTGTAAATAATTACTACAATAACCACATACATAATTGCATATCAAAGGAAAGGAGGGTGACACTTTGTTCTGTGGGATGATCGAAAAAGTGGGCATGTCCATGCGAGCTGCTGCTGTTGGAGTCTCTGGACCTCACAGCTGGAGAACATGTACCATGTTTTGCAAGACATGAAATAACTCTACGCCATGAGGTGTGTGCTTGCTGTCCTCATATAGAAATACATAAAACATATGTCGCCTTTGCCACAGGCTGGAGCGGCTGCTCGGCATGCACACCGGCAGGCTGCTCCATGTGAAAAGGACCGTATGATCATGTGAACACTCAGCTGTTGATTTGAATGTCACGTCACCCACGAGAGCCCTGGTGCACATGATGTGGTGTCTCTCCTTGCGTGACATGTGGGGCTAGCAGATGTGAACATAAACGCCCACTGCTTCATTCATATTATGATTGTACATCTATGACGATGGGCCATCTACAGAGGAACAGAAGGTTCATACTTGTATTGTCTACTCGATAAGAGGGATTAACTAAATTGCAGTGGTTTTTTTTTTATGGTGTGTGTGTGCGTGTGTATGCTTTTTTTTTTCTCCACAGCAGCAGCACAATGTGGTGCAACACATTCCACCTGCTCGCACTGTGTTCACGCACGAGCATGCAAGAAACTGTCGCCACAGTATCGTGCACGCCTGTCCCTCCCGACAGCAGGTGGAATGTTTCGTGGTTCCCCATTTACTTTTTGGTTCACGGATTTTCTGTTGTGAAAGTGTAGGAACACGGACCCACAACAGGGGGCGACAATGAACGGACAATGGAGGAATCAAATATACTGTTTTTACTGTTGTGAAAAAAGGGCACAACAAATACAACTGATAACAATAGAGAGCTTAAGTCTAATTCAAAGGTGTCGTGTGGGCAGGCTCGACGATAGGAGACGTCTGTCCAAGTCGAACCGGAACCAACCCGATCTCCGCCGCCACCGGACCCCGGGGATACTGGAGCCGCCAAGTCCCGAATTCCCAGGTGGCCACTGCCTCCGCTCGCCGGATCCGGTACTGCTGGCAGGAAACAGAAACAGTCAGGTGTGGGCGCGGCTGCACCCAGCAACACGGAGGGTGGAGAGTCCACCTCCACCTCTCGTCAGGAAAATACTGGTGAGTGCAGGAGTGTGAGTACTTATCCAAGAAGTCCACTACAATCTCCCGCTGTACCACTCACTATCTGCTTATCCAACACACAAGCAACAAGGTATTACCGTCAAGAATACAATCGGCTGAGTACGTTACCTCTTAGGTATGGCGATATCTCGGCAAATGAGGTGGAGATGCCGTCCTGCTGATATACCTCCGTCTTGATTGGGATCAGCTGTCTCTAGTGATGGATGACAGCTGTCGTCCTGGCTGCTCCTGTGAGGCGGCAGCGCCCTCTGGTGTCTGGAGCCCGCACTCCAGGCAGGGCGCCCTCTAGTGGTGGTGGGCCAGCAGTACCTCCTCTTCAGCAGCCCACACAACAGGACCCCCCCCCCCTCAACGGGCGCCTCCTGGCGCACGACCGGGTTTGTCAGGGTGGCGACGGTAGAAGTCGGCCAGGAGGGCCGGGTCCAGGATGAAGCCCTTCTTCACCCAGGAGCGTTCTTCGGGGCCGTACCCCTCCCAGTCCACCAAGTACTGAAAACCCCGGCCCATTCGTCGAACGTCAAGGAGCCGGCGCACGGTCCAGGCCGGCTCTCCGTCGATGATCCGGGCAGGAGGTGGCGCCGGACCCGGAGTGCAGAGGGGTGAGGTGTGATGGGGTTTAATCCTGGAGACATGGAAAACCGGATGAATCCGCAGTGAGGCTCCAGCTTCCGGCCTTGCGGGATTGATGACCTTGAGAATCTTGTAAGGACCAATGTATCGTTCCTGCAGTTTCGGGGAGTCCACTTGAAGGGGAATGTCCTTGGTGGACAACCATACCTCCTGCCCAGGATGATACGTGGGAGCCGGGGCCCGCCGCCGGTCTGCATGGTTCTTCGCCCTCATCCGGGCCCTCAACAAAGCAGAACGGGCGGCACGCCACACCCGACGGCACTTCCGTAGGTGGGCCTGGACCGAGGGCACACCGACCTCCCCCTCAACCACCGGAAACAACGGGGGTTGATACCCCAAGCACACCTCGAAGGGGGAGAGGCCAGTGGCGGACGACACTTGACTGTTGTGGGCGTACTCGATCCAGGCCAGGTGGGTACTCCAGGCCGTCGGGTGCGCGGCTGTCACACAGCGTAGGGTCTGCTCCATCTCCTGGTTGGCCCGTTCTGCTTGTCCGTTGGTCTGGGGGTGATACCCGGACGAGAGACTGACCGTGGCCCCCAGTTCCCGGCAAAAGCTCCTCCAAACATGCGAGGAGAACTGGGGACCGCGATCGGAGACGATGTCTGATGGTATCCCATGCAGACGGACGACGTGGAGGACTAGGAGGTCCGCTGTCTCCTGGGCCGTTGGTAGCTTCGGGAGGGCCACGAAGTGGGCCGCCTTGGAGAATCGGTCCACTATCGTGAGGACGACGGTGTTTCCCTGGGACGGCGGGAGACCCGTGACGAAATCCAGGCCGATGTGAGACCAGGGGCGATGAGGCACGGGCAGCGGCTGTAGCAATCCCGGTGTCTTGCGGTGGTCCGCCTTGCCCCTGGCGCAAGTGGTACAGGCCTGGATGTAACCCCGGACGTCGGCCTCCAGGGACGCCCACCAGAAGCGCTGCCGGACGACTGCCATGGTTCTTCGCACCCCAGCATGACAGGAGAGCTTAGAACCGTGACAGAAGTCCAAAACTGCAGCCCTGGCTTCTGGTGGGACGTAAAGTTTGTTCTTCGGTCCGGTTCCGGGGTCCGGGTCTCGTGTCAGGGCCTCCCGGACGGTCTTCTCCACGTCCCAGGTGAGAGCGGCCACGATAGCGGACTCCGGGATGATGGGTTCCGGGGGATCCGACGGCTCCGTTTTGACCTCATCTTCATGTACCCGGGACAAGGCATCCGATCTTTGGTTTTTGGTCCCGGGACGGTAGGTGATCCGGAAGTCAAAACGGCCGAAGAACAGTGACCAGCGGGCTTGCCTGGGGTTCAGCCGCTTGGCGGTCCTGATATACTCCAGGTTCCGGTGGTCAGTGAAGACCGTGAATGGCACGGACGTTCCCTCCAACAGATGTCTCCACTCCTCAAGAGCCTCTTTCACCGCAAGGAGCTCTCGATTGCCGACGTCATAGTTCCGTTCGGCTGGGGTCAACCTGCGGGAAAAATAGGCACACGGGTGAAGGACCTTATCGGTCTTCCCGCTCTGGGATAGCACGGCTCCTATCCCTGAGTCCGAGGCATCCACTTCAACCACTAACTGGCGATTAGGATTGGGCTGCACCAGAACAGGTGCAGACGAGAAGCGCCGTTTCAACTCCTTGAATGCGACATCGCACCGATCTGACCAGGTGAAGGGGACTTTTGGTGAGGTCAGGGCTGTCAGGGGGCTAACTACCTGACTGTAGCCCTTAATGAACCTCCTGTAGAAATTAGCAAAGTGTAGGAACTGTTGCAATTTCCTACGGCTTGTGGGTTGGGGCCAGTCTCTCACCGCCGCAACCTTGGCCGGATCAGGAGCGACGGAGTTGGAGGAGATGATGAACCCCAGGAAGGACAAAGAAGTGCGGTGGAACTCACACTTCTCGCCCTTCACAAACAGCCGGTTCTCCAACAACCGCTGCAGGACCTGACGTACATGCCTGACATGAGTCTCAGGATCCGGAGAAAAGATGAGTATATCGTCTAGATATACGAAGACGAACCGGTGCAGGAAGTCCCGCAAGACGTCGTTAACCAAGGCTTGGAACGTCGCGGGGGCGTTTGTGAGGCCGAACGGCATGACCAGGTACTCAAAGTGACCTAAGGGGGTGTTAAATGCCGTTTTCCACTCGTCTCCCTTCCGGATCCGAACCAGATGATACGCATTTCTAAGATCAAGCTTGGTAAAAATTTTGGCTCCATGCAGGGGTGTGAACACCGAATCCAACAGGGGCAACGGGTATCGGTTGCGAACCGTGATTTCGTTCAGCCCCCTATAATCAATGCATGGACGAAGTCCGCCGTCTTTTTTACCCACAAAAAAGAAACCTGCGCCCATCGGGGAGGTGGAATTCCGGATCAACCCGGCAGCTAACGAGTCCCGGATGTAGGTCTCCATTGATTCACGCTCAGGCTGTGAGAGGTTGTACAGCCTACTGGACGGGAACTCACTGCCCGGAACCAAATCAATGGCACAATCGTACGGACGGTGGGGGGGAAGCGTGAGAGCCAGATCCTTGCTGAACACGTCGACAAGGTCGTGGTACTCCACCGGCACCGTCCCCAGATTGGGCGGGACTCTGACCTCCTCCTTAGCTTGGGAGCCGGGAGGAACCGAGGAACCTAGACACACCCGATGGCAGGTCTCGCTCCACTGAACCACTACCCCGGACGGCCAATCAATCCAGGGATTGTGCTTCAACATCCAGGGAAAACCTAAAACCACACGGGAAGTGGCCTGAGTCACAAAAAACTCGATCACCTCCCGGTGGTTTCCTGACACCACCAGCGTTACAGGTGGTGTCTTATGCGTGATCGGAGGGAGTAGGGAGCCATCTAGTGCCCGAACCTGTACAGGTGAGGTAAGCGCCACCAGAGGGAGCCCTATCTCCCTGGCCCATCTGCTATCCAACAGAGTCCCCTCAGAGCCCGTGTCCACCAGTGCTGGGGCCTTCAGGGTCGAGTCCTCATAAAGGATCGTAACTGGGAGTCGTGTGGCGATGTGGGTGTGTCCCACGTGAATGTCTCGGCCCACCCCTAGCCCAGTTTCTAGGGGCGGGCGTTGGAGTTTAACCGCTCGGGGCAGTCTCTCATATGGTGCTCTATTGCACCACAAACAAACAAGCTCCATGGGCCCGTCTCCTCTGTGCATCTGGTGCCCTAAATGTTGCCCTACTCGTGTCCATAGCTTCGTCAGTAGGGGGAGCTGTGGCCCCACGGAGCGCAGGGGCCGTGGAGCGTGGGGAAGGCGGAGCGCGGTCGGAACCGGAAGGGAGAGTGACGGCGCGTACCCGGCCACGCCCTTCGTCTCGTTCCCGCCGACGTTCTTCTAACCGGTTGTCTAACCGTATGACGAGATCGATGAGCCCATCTAAGTCCCGCGGTTCGTCCTTAGCCACCAGGTGCTCCTTAAGAACCAACGACAGTCCGTTTACAAAGGCGGCGCGGAGGGCAGTGCTATTCCAGCCGGATCTCGCAGCCGCAATGCGGAAGTCGACTGCATAGGCAGCTGCGCTCCGACGCCCCTGTCTCATTGACAGTAGCACGGTTGAAGCGGTCTCGCCTCTGTTAGGGTGATCGAACACGGTTCTGAGCTCCCTTACAAACCCATCGTATGTCAGAAGGAGCCGTGACGTCTGCTCCCAGAGCGCTGTAGCCCAAGCGCGTGCCTCACCGCGAAGCAGGTTTATAACATAAGCTACTTTACTAGCATCGGTCGCGTACATAACGGGACGCTGTGCGAAGACGAGCGAACACTGCATCAGAAAATCTGCGCACGTCTCCACACAGCCTCCGTACGGCTCTGGGGGGCTTATGTATGCTTCCGGGGAAGGTGGGAGAGGTCGTTGAACAACTAGTGGAACGTCAACGCTACGCACAGGGTCTGCGCGGCGAGAGCCTCCACCCTGCGGTTCAGGAGGACGTTCTGCTCGGTCATCAAATCTAACCGAGTCGTGAAAGCGGTGAGGATCCGCTGCAACTCACCGATCACCCCTCCTGCGGACACCTGCGCGTCCTGTTCTTCCATTGGCCGTTCAACAGCCGGTTGACGCCCCTCGGGATCCATGACGCTGGCCGAGATATCCTGTTGTGAAAGTGTAGGAACACGGACCCACAACAGGGGGCGACAATGAACGGACAATGGAGGAATCAAATATACTGTTTTTACTGTTGTGAAAAAAGGGCACAACAAATACAACTGATAACAATAGAGAGCTTAAGTCTAATTCAAAGGTGTCGTGTGGGCAGGCTCGACGATAGGAGACGTCTGTCCAAGTCGAACCGGAACCAACCCGATCTCCGCCGCCACCGGACCCCGGGGATACTGGAGCCGCCAAGTCCCGAATTCCCAGGTGGCCACTGCCTCCGCTCGCCGGATCCGGTACTGCTGGCAGGAAACAGAAACAGTCAGGTGTGGGCGCGGCTGCACCCAGCAACACGGAGGGTGGAGAGTCCACCTCCACCTCTCGTCAGGAAAATACTGGTGAGTGCAGGAGTGTGAGTACTTATCCAAGAAGTCCACTACAATCTCCCGCTGTACCACTCACTATCTGCTTATCCAACACACAAGCAACAAGGTATTACCGTCAAGAATACAATCGGCTGAGTACGTTACCTCTTAGGTATGGCGATATCTCGGCAAATGAGGTGGAGATGCCGTCCTGCTGATATACCTCCGTCTTGATTGGGATCAGCTGTCTCTAGTGATGGATGACAGCTGTCGTCCTGGCTGCTCCTGTGAGGCGGCAGCGCCCTCTGGTGCCTGGAGCCCGCACTCCAGGTAGGGCGCCCTCTAGTGGTGGTGGGCCAGCAGTACCTCCTCTTCAGCAGCCCACACAACATTTTCTTCGGGTTTCTGCGTCTTGGTGCGTGCGTGTGTGTGTGTGTGTGAAGGGGTGTATTATCAGCAGATTTTTGATTCAATGTTTAATATCCAGACAGTCTGTAAAAACTGAATCCTCCCTTGTTCATCCATCCAATCTCTAATAGCCCCAGTAATGGAAATTAAGTAAAGTGGTGTTAACATATGACCACAGTTAATAATAGAAGTTGTGATGTTTATCATTAGACTTTTCTTTTATTCATTCATGACAGAAACATGCCTGCCCTAACCGCACCTCATTTTTAAATGAACACAACCACAAGTGGTATAGAAGGAAAATGGGTGCTGGATGTGAAAATGATGGTTTTGTTAAAAAAAATGTTGCTTTTAATGTGATTATGTAAAGTGCAATCTTAAAAACTTCAAGCAGAATGTTCAGGTTGTGGAAACTACTGAAGATCCTCAGTCTGAAAGATAAGTTTCAAGTGATATTGTTCCATCTTTCCAATTTTTGTAACTCTTTAGCTCTGTCAGTATTTCCCAATGCTGGTCATAAGTACTGCACATTTTCCATTTGTCCCTCAGCTAATCAAAGAACATCAGCTCAGCCAGTTGTGTTCGGCTAATCAACAGCTAACTAAGCAATGGAAATGTTAGTAATAGTAGTAGTATGATTGATTCAATGGGTCATTGCCACCAATTTGATAGGGTGGATTAGAGCAGTGGTTTTCAAACTGTGAGGGGGGTCAGAGTTCTTGGGGGGGCACAAAAAAATAACTGTAAACTATTAATCAACAAAAGAAGGGGGGGGGGGGGGGGGGGGGGGGGGGGAAGAAAAAATTGTTAGCTAACATGCCAAGAGCAAAATGGATAAATTTTTAGTACGTAAACCTAACCCTAACCCTCTACCAGTGAGAAGACAGAGTTTGGGACAACCAAAATAAGAAGAAAGTAGAGGATGATCTTCATTTGCTCCTCTCCACAGTGCATCAGGCGCCTTTTCGCGTCAAAGACCCAGACTCATTGCTCACACTAAACAAGAGGTGAGACTACATGAGACTAAATATGTATAAAAGTTTAATATTATCTATGTATGTTAAAACGTATTATGTAAAAGATGTTTAAAAACAGATGTTTTAAATGTTAAAAAACGATGTTTAAAATATGACAAACAGGTAAAAATAGAGGAATAGAAAGTTAAAAAAAACACGTTTGAAAAGGGTGTAAAATGTGTAAATGCATAAACAGTTTGTTAACCCTATTCAGGACTTTTGGGGTCGATTGGACCCCATGGCAATTGCTTTCTCCATATTGTGCTCATTAAAGTCCTGAATAAGGCTTAAAAAACATAAATATATATAACATGTGTAAAAGAATAAAGTAACACATGATCGATGTTGAAATTGTGTGTATGTGTGTCGGGGGGGGGGGCACAGCTATTGATTTGTTTTGTTGGGGGGAGGGGGCTTACTCTCCCACACTTTGAGAACCTCTGGTTTAGAGCAATGCACAAACATTGCACATATCCCACATAATTATCAACTAGTTATTTTATCAAAATGGTCAGATATTCTTTATATACTTATTATAAATCGTGTGTTTCTGAACACTAAAGGCAAAACACGTGTTGTGCATGTGTGTGGAAATTCATTGGACTATGCACAATTTCTTACGATACCATATGAAACGCTTCATGACAATACACTGAACAGGGAGGCCGCCAATGGTACTATAAACCCTGCTGGTTGTATTTCTTACTCTTGATGCTGTGGGTTCATCAGACTGCCATTTAACAAAAACGCGCTTTTTCCCTTTTTGATTCTTTCCTCTTCACTCACACACACAGTGCTCCTCTCTGTAGTCGCTGTCAGTTGTGGAACGCGGTGACAGCCCACACCACGGAGCCCAGCTACACTCTCAATATCTCATGTTCACTAATGACTGAATGTGGCGTCACAGCCTAAGCTCCTCTGTGGCTGTGGAACATCTTACCGAATGACGTGATGCAGCGCGGCTTAGAGAGGATGTGAGACGAGAGGGAGGTGAGCCATTTAGGGTCTGCAGGAGGCACCTGCACACAGTCATCAGGCAGCCTGCTCGGGGCCTGCATGAAGACTTATGGGCGCTGTCACTGGTCCAGGGCCGTGTCCTTACTATCATGCTGCACGCTGGAGCCTGGAGACGTGTTTTATAGCAGGACTGTCTCTCACACAGACATGCACGTTCACATACAAAGCAGGATAACTGTTCTTTGTACCTTCTTTGGCTTTATTGAAGTGTGAGCGTTGAAATGGAAAATGTTTAAAACATGAGAAACGACAGACAGATTCTTGTGGAAAGAGAGAGTGTGTCTGTCACGTGTTAAAAACCTGCAATGTCATCCTGTCCAAATGTCAGTGTAGTGGATCCAGAGCTTCAGCTGTAGTGGATGAAATTTCACTTTTTATTAATTATCTGTTATGGGCAGTGGTGGGCACAGTTCCGCTAACCGCTAATTATCAAAGCTAATGTTTTCATTATCGGATTAGCTTTTCAGATAACTTTGAAAACCATCATCGGCCCAATTATCTTCAGATAAATTAAATCTTAAACAGTTAAAAACATTTAAGTCTGATATCAAAGATCAGCTTGTTAGTAGTTGTTGCAAGTGTACTAGAGACTATACTGAAAGTTATCGGTTAGCTAGTTTCTGATAAATTTTTGGGTGGTTTATCGGTTCAGCTTTATAAAAGATAACTTTTCAGTTAGCTGATTAGCTGTTATCGAAGCTAACTTTTTGGTTAGCTGTGCCCACCACTGGTTATGGGATGTTTTTATCATCATCATCAAGATCAATGTGTTAGGTTTGAAAAATGTATTTATCTTGAAAAACTGGCCCACCATGTTACAGTAGTGTTCAGAATAATAGTAGTGCTATGTGACTAAAAAGATTAATCCAGGTTTTGAGTCTATTTGTTATTGTTACATGGGAAACAAGGTACCAGTAGATTCAGTAGATTCTCACAAATCCAACAAGACCAAGCATTCATGATATGCACACTCTTAAGGCTATGAAATTGGGCTATTAGTAAAAAAAAATTCAAAAAGGGGGTGTTCACAATAATAGTAGTGTGGCATTCAGTCAGTGAGTTTGTCAATTTTGTGTAACAAACAGGTGTGAATCAGGTGTCCCCTATTTAAGGATGAAGCTAGCACATGCTTTTCTCTTTGAAAGCCTGAGGCAAATGGGATGTTCAAGACATTGTTCAGAAGAACAGCATAGTTTAATTAAAAAGTTGATTGGAGAGGGGAAAACTTATACGCAGGTGCAAAAAATTATAGGCTGTTCATCTACAATGATCTCCAATGCTTTAAAATGGACAAAAAAAAAAAAAAAAGACGCGTGGAAGGAAATGGAAAACAACCATCAAAAAGGATAGAAGAATAACCAGAATGGCAAAGGCTCACCCATTGATCAGCTCCAGGATGATCAAAGACAGTCTGGAGTTACCTATAAGTGCTGTGACAGTTAGAAGACGCCTGTGTGAAGCTAATTTATTTGCAAGAATCCCCCGCAAAGTCCCTCTGTTAAATAAAAGACGTGTAGAAGAGGTAACAATTTGCCAAAGAACACATCAACTGGCCTAAAGAGAAATGGAGGAATATTTTGTGAACTGATGAGAGTAAAATTGTTCTTTTTGGGCCCAAGGGCCACAGACAGTTTGTGAGATGACCCCCAAACTCTGAATTCAAGCCACAGTTCACAGTGAAGACAGTGAAGCATGGTGGTGCAAGCATCATGATATGGGCATGTTTCTCCTACTATGGTGTTGGGCCTATATATCGCATACCAGGTATCATGGATCAGTTTGGATATGTCAAAATACTTGAAGAGGTCATGTTGCCTTATGCTGAAGAGAACATGCCCTTGAAATGGGTGTTTCATCAAGACAATGATCCCAAGCACACTAGTAAACGAGCAAAATCTTGGTTCCAAACCAACAAAATTAATGCCTTGGAGATGTGAAGAAATCATGAAAAACTGTGGTTATACAATTAAATGCTAGCTTAGTGATTCAAAGGATTGCTAAAAAGCAGTCTGAACATAATAGTTTTGAGTTTGTAGCGTCAACAGCAGATGCTACTATTATTGTGAACGCCCCCTTTTCTATGTTTTTTTTTTTTTTTACTAATAGCCCAATTTCATAGTCTTAAGAGTGTGCATATCATGAATGCTTGGTCTTTTGGATTTGTGAGAATCTACTGGTACCTTGATTCCCATGTAACAATAAGAAATATACTCAAAACCTGGATTCATCTTTTTAGTCACATAGCACTACTATTATTCTGAACACTACTGTATATGAAATAAAGGGAGGAAAGAATCCACATCCAGATTCCAGTCAAAAATAAAATGGCATGGGTTCTTCAGCTTGATAAGGCTGAATCCATCAAGTTTTTATTAATAATAATAAATAAAGGGCAGCATGATGGAGTAGTGATTAGCACTGTCACCTCACAGCAAGAAGATCCTGGGATCACTTCCCACCTGGTCCTTTCCGTGTGGAGTTCACATGTTCTCCCTGTGTTTGCCAAGTGAATTGGAGACATTAAATTAGCCATATTTGAATGAGTCTGCATGTGGACCTGGACTGAGGTCCTCTCCAGGGGTGTACCCTGCCTATTGCCTTTTTATATAATGGCTGAGTGGATCCTTGTCATTTGACTGGTGCTTTGTATGTCACATGACATGTATTTTTTGTCCTATTTGTGTTCCAGTGTATAGAGTGCAAATTTGGTTCCATACATTTGGTACCATTGCACTCTGCACACATGCACAAAACAAATCCACTGCGCTGTAAGCCATCTGATGTGATTTTTTTTTTTTTTTTAATCATCATCATCAAGATCAATGTGTTAGGTTTTGAAAAATATATTTAAATCTTGAAAAACTGGCCCACCATGTTATGTGAAATAAAGGGAGGAAAGAATCCACATCCAGATTCCAGTAAAAACCAAAATGGCATGGGTTCTTCAGCTTGATAAGGTTGAGTCCATCAAGTTTTTATTAATAATAATAAATAAAGGGCAGCATGATGGAGTAGTGATTAGCATTGTCACCTCACAGCAAGAAGATCCTGGGATCACTTCCCACCTGGTCCTTTCCTTCATCGTCAGAATTATTTTTGGACTCATATTTAAGTTTATGTTGGATTGTTGATGTCAAAGCAGCAGTGACGCACCAAAGCTGGATTCATTTAATATAACTGAATGGAACAAACCATTCAATGAGCTTTCACCTCCATAAAGTACTCATACTGCTGAACTTAACATTCTTTATTTGTATAATGACTGCTGGGATAGGCTCCACCCCCATGACTGTCAACTGGGGTAAATGGATGGATAATAATAATCACCCTTCAAAGATCGATGATCAATTTGGTATTCATGTCATCAGTCCTGATCACCGCGTGGTGATGAGCAGGATCAGAAGGAGGGGTAAGCCACCAATGCAACCTGGAAAACCAAAATGATTTGTTTTAAAGGCTTTTTTCACCTCTTGGTAAGTTTGAAAACACCATTCGTTTGCATACTAACATTTGCAAAATCATCAAAAGGAATTTAAAACTTTCCAAAATGTCAAATTATCCAATCATAAAGATTTTAAAAGCAGAGAGACTTCATTCAGATGGCTGTTGATTGTCACTGTGTCATCTGTTCGTCATGATGTTTTCCTGAAATTTGAGTCACCTTGTCTTTCCGGTCTTCCTCTTTTTCCTAAGCACTCCACATGTGTCACTCGTTTGGTCATTTGTTCCAGTATTTAAGCCTGCACTATGGCCTGTTTAGTTGCCGGATTTGTCTTTGTTTCTTCCTGTAGGTTCTCTGAGTATTTAATTGTCTTTATCACCTCCTGCGTGATCCCCTTTGAGCTCTGTCTGTTGGACTGCACTGCCATGTTTTGGACAATAAATCACCTTACATCCCGTTTTTAGATACTGCTTGCATTTTTGGATTCAATCAGACACTCCTAACGCAACAGATCCCAATCCATTGGGTATTGAGTTTTTCCCCTTGATAAGGTTGACAAATCCACCACATTTAGCTGAGAGGGCCTGAAAATATTTTGAGACTTTGACCAAAATGTCGATTAATGTCCCACCTCGCAAAATGTATGTAAAATAAAAATTCCACATCTGGATCAACCCCAAAACTGAAGAGATTTTCTCTGGATAAGCTTGATCATTGTAACCAGTTATGTAAAAATCAGCTGGAACTCTTTTTGCGAAAGTGACAAATGTAGAAAAGTGTCCTAACTTGCTATGTTTATTGTTTGTTTGGGTCCCCATTAGCTGCAGCTTTGCTACTCTTCCTGGGGTCCAACAGATTTACAAATATAGTAAATTAAAAATATATAAAAATAAATGAAAATAAATATCACATATCAATACCAAAAACATATCAAATCAATCATCATCTATACATGGTGAAAGGGGTGACCCAGATTACTCCTTATACCGATAAATACTGTTTCAGAATTTTTTTTAAAGAAACATTCATTTGAAATGAGTTTGATGTGATTCATTAATAAATTCCATTCATTCATACCCCTAAATGTGATGGTGTTCTTAATGGCATTGGTTCTAGCTACAGGTAGCGTAAAATTTCCCACCACAGCATGTCTAGTTCTGTAAGTATGATTTTCTGAACTAAAAGAAAAATTCCTAAACAAAATATAAGGTAACTTAGTGACAATCTTTCTAACAAAAATGATCAGCGAGTATAAAAGTCCATCTCTGACAACCAGTTTAATTTTTTTATGCATTGTGATGATATTTGTCTCATAACTGCATCTAAGTGCCACATGAGCAGCCCTATTCTTTATAATTTGTAATCTATTTATCATTTCTCCAGTAGCATTTGATCAAACTACTGGGCAATAGTCCAAATATACTAATAACTGCGTTAATAGCATACTTCCTTGTAGTGTAACTTAGAAACCTTGCATGTCTTCTCACAATTGATATACCCCTGCCCATTTTTACAAAAATATTTGTTTTTTCCATGATAATTTTGAATCTACCATTACACCTAGCAGCTTGCTCTCATGCACTTAATTTATCATATTATTAATATGGGGTTTTTCATAACAACACAACTTGATCTAGTAACCATACGGTTAGTCTTCTCTGTATTTAACACTAATTTATTAGATGTAACCCACTCAACCACATTATGCTATTCCATATTTAAAACAGTTTCAAGATCATTGTGTGAGCATGCTGATGTATAAATGGTTGAATCATCTGCATACATTACTATACTAGCTTTATGTAAAATATATAGTAAATCATTAGTGAAAATTGTGAATAATAATGGACCGAGGCAACTCCCTTGTGGCACTCCGCATAATACCCTCCTGATGTTAGAAAAACTGCCATTAAAAAAACACTGTCTGTGTTCTGTTAGATAAGTAACTGTAGAACCAAGTCAGAGCTGATAGCTATGTAAAGGAAAGTTTTTCCAAATGGGCCCAAGTCCTCATAATGACGCCAATCAACACCAAAATTTAGTGTGTTGTTCCTCCCACAGAGACTGAAGCTTCCTGGGGGACCCATTGAAAATCTTTTTGAATATTGCTGATTACAAACACCTGTGATCATACGTAACCTCCTCGGCGGAGGTAATAACACAGTTACTCTAAGTCAGAGTTGTTTTAATGTCAGCAGTTCTTTGTGTGATGCTGAAGAGTTAAAGCAACATCATAATTAATGCCACAAAGTTCAAAGATGCAGGAGTTGTTTGATGGAAAAAACACACTTAACGCGACCCATTCATCAATCAGACACGTGCATCTGCCCAGCGGTGCGGTTAGGAGGAATCACTGGCATGTGGAGTGTGGTTGAAAGAGTGCTGGAAGCAGCCACCTCTTAAAGCTCACTTAACAACACAATGCCTGAACAATCTAACTCTACTTTTTGGGATGGCTATGTGAAACCCGCAGAGACTCCGAGTCAGAGTGCGGCGAGCGGCTCTCCGCTCCCACAGCACAGTGGGGAAGGTTAGACGGGAAGCAGACTTTTGTTTGGAGTTTGCGCTTGTTTCTGTTGCAGATCACAATGTTTTTCGTGTAGATTTTTTTATTAAAGTGACGAAAGCCCCCTCCTTGTAAGTAGATGACTTTATTAGGCCAGATGTGCACATGTAAAATTTGGAAAGTCTGTCAGTTTCACCACCTGCTTTCTGCTCCCTTGTTATTTGGGGGAATGTTCAAGCAGTGGTGGGTACAGCTAATCAAAAAAATATATATATATCTATATAGCTTTGATAACTGCTTTTCCTCTAATTGATAGATTAAATATAAGAGCCTACACAGTTAAATTAACAGACAGTGAACACAAGGTCCCACTCTGGCCAGAGTAGGACCATATAAACACTGGCAGTGTTAATTTAACACTGTCGGTGTTAGTTTTTAAACTGGTGACTTTACTGTGTAATATCAAAGTTCCAACAGGAACAAACATGTAGATGTTTAGGGTTTTTAAATCTATATTTTTTAAAATTGATTTAAATATTATTTAAGCATTTAATTAGCAGAACTAAATTTAGCAGTGCTAACTGGTCTAACAATTTTAGACCAGTTAGCTGAAAAACTAATCCACTAATGGAGAAGTTAACTAATTAGCAGATTACTGTCCCCACGGAGTGCAAATAGATTTAACTAGAAAGATCAGTCACTGGGAATGCTGTGGCAACTATTTATTAAGAAAATATTATTTATTTTGTGGTGGGGCAACAGACATTTCAATATGTAGCGGAATGAAGGTCCCGGGTCCTGATTGAAAAGACGTTCCCGCTAGCTTGGCTAACAGGGAATTCCCCTTTGGCTGACCTGGTAGAAGAATAGGCTTTAGTGTGAGCCATCTGGGTTCGATCCCACCGCCGTCCCAGCCACAAAGGTCCTGCGGTCACGAACAGGATATGGGTTGTCACAGAACATGCTTAAATGCACCTGTGACTTCGGGACGAAGTCAAAAATGGTGAGGAGATATGTACCGGGATGAAGGTCCCAGGTCCTGATTGAAAAGACGTTTACGCTAGCTTGGCTAACGAGGATTTCCCCTTTGGCTGACCTGGTAGAGGAATGGGCTTTAGTGCGAGCCATCTGGGTTCGATCCCACCGCTGCCCGGCCACAAAGGTCCTGCGGTCACAAATATATGTACAAATATGCATTTTCAAGTAAACTTCAATAGCCAAATAATTCAGAGAATTTGGGAGCATCTGTTGCTGCCACACATCAGCACAGCCACCATATTACAAATGTACCAAAAGCCCTGATTGGCCAGTTTCCAGTGGGACAGCTAATCCTTCCCTCATTCTCAAAAGTAGCCATCTATCTGCCACATACAGGTAATATATGCAGGTATCTTCTTGACAACTGAGGTTGCTTCACAGTTCCAGTGGTATACCTCAACTGGATGTCCCAAAGTAACCATATATTTGAGAGGTATTCCAGCGGTACCCAAAGTTTTTCCATAGAAAAATCCAGCCAACTATAGAAAACAATTTCAAGCTCCTTTAAAACTGAATGTTTTGTCTTGTCAAAGACCTTGAAGACTTTTGTCTTCCTGCAAAGATATTGGCATTGCTAAACATCTGGGAAGAGCTTATGGGACCCTGAGGTCAAGAGTCAGATGTCTCTTGATCTCAAAGTTCAGGGTCACAGAGATATGAATGTCAAAGCCATGATGAGTGAATGTCTGGATAAGCTGACACACTTTTGCCACATGCAGATACACTTCTGATGGCTGAGTCCAGGAGGTCACTGAAAGCCTGGATCTTTGTCTTGATCCAGGACAGTAGCAAATCCAGACGTCCCAACTCCTTACTCAGCTTCTCAAGTGATGCAATCAGGGTATCCATTGATTGCATAAACATCACAGCACTATCTGCAAAGTCAAGCTTACACCCCTATTCCACAGTGCACCGTCATTCCACTGCAATCGCTTTGAGAGAAGCTTTTTCCTCTGTGGATCTGCGGATTTATAGAACTTGCACTATGTCATAAAAAGCAATGGTTTGGTAGTCCTAAAACGGTGACTATCATGATTATACAACCCCTGGCAAAAATTATGGAATCACCGGCCTCGGAGGATGTTCATTCAGTTGTTTAATTTTGTAGAAAAAAAGCAGATCACAGACATGACACAAAACTAAAGTCATTTCAAATGGCAACTTTCTGGCTTTAAGAAACACTATAAGAAATCAAGAAAAAAAAGATTGTGGCAGTCAGTAACGGTTACTTTTTTAGACCAAGCAGAGGAAAAAAATATGGAATCACTCAGTTCTGAGGAAAAAATGATGGAATCACCCTGTAAATTTTCATCCCCAAAACTAACACCTGCATCATATCAGATCTGCTCGTTAGTCTGCATCTAAAAAGGAGTGAACACACCTTGGAGAGCTGTTGCACCAAGTGGACTGACATGAATCATGGCTCCAACACGAGAGATGTCAATTGAAACAAAGGAGAGGATTATCAACTCTTAAAAGAGGGTAAATCATCACGCAATGTTGCAAAAGATGTTGGTTGTTCACAGTCAGCTGTGTCTAAACTCTGGACCAAATACAAACAACATGGAAGGTTGTTAAAGGCAAACATACTGGTAGACTAAGGAAGACATCAAAGCGTCAAGACAGAAAACTTAAAGCAATATGTATCAAAAATCGAAAAATGTACAACAAAACAAATGAGGAATGAATGGGAGGAAACTGGAGTCAACGTCTGTGACCGAACTGTAAGAAACCGCCTAAAGGAAATGGGATTTACATACAGAAAAGCTAAACGAAAGGCATCATTAACACCTAAACAGAAAAAAAACAAGGTTACAATGGGCTAAGGAAAAGCAATCGTGGACTGTGGATGACTGGATGAAAGTCATATTCAGTGATGAATCTCGAATCTGCATTGGGCAAGGTGATGATGCTGGAACTTTTGTTTGGTGCCTTTCCAATGAGATTTATAAAGATGACTGCCTGAAGAGAACATGTAAATTTCCACAGTCATTGATGATATGGGGCTGCATGTCAGGTAAAGGCACTGGGGAGATGGCTGTCATTACATCATCAATAAATGCACAAGTTATGTTGATATTTTGGACAATTGAAAGGATGTTTGGGGATGATGAAATCATTTTTCAAGATGATAATGCATCTTGCCATAGAGCAAAAACTGCAAAAACATTCCTTGCAAAAAGACACATAGGGTCAATGTCAATGAGCAGATCTGATTTGATGCAAGTGTTAATTTGGGGGATGAAAATTTACAGGGTGATTCCATAATTTTTTTCCTCAGAATTGAGTGATTCCATATTTTTTTCCTCTGCTTGGTCTAAAAAAGTAACCGTTACTGACTGCCACAATCTTTTTTTCTCGATTTCTTATAGGTGTTCGTAAAGCCAGAAAGTTGCCATTTGAAATGACTTTAGTTTTGTGTCATGTCTGTGATCTGCTTTTTTTCTACAAAATTAAACAACTGAATGAACATCCTCTGAGGTCGGTGATTCCATAATTTTTGCCAGGGGTTGTAGATCATCAGCACAATACAACACTAACCCCCACCCATGATAAGTTCCACGGATCCGTGGGTTTTTCACAGCCCTGGAAAAACAAGTGCAAAAATGGGATACAACGGCTTAATCCAGTCTGCCTCATAACAGGTTGGCTTAAAAAATGCAAACATGGCAACCCACTCAAAAACAGGAAGGAAAGGCACTGGACCCTCAGCGGGATCTGCCATAAGCACTGCTTCATCTCCAAATTTTTTTACAAAGTTTGAACATGATTGAAGCTGTTAATACAATAAATACCCAGAATTTACTGTCAATTATTTTGAGAATCAGAATGAAATTTTTGAACAGTTCAACAACTGGATCCTGATTTTCAAATCTTGTGACGATGATCAGTACAAAAACTGACAAAGAGGGATCAAGAAGTTACTATGTGTCAAAAAGTGCCCCGATTTGCTATTCGGGATTAAACGTGAGGGATCTGCACTCTGTTAGAGGTTTTACAGAAAGTAAGTTACTCCACCTACTTCTGTGACATGCGTCGCACAAATTTAAAATAAGATGTCTCAGGCCTAACTTTTCCTTATAGCAGGTCATATCCCAGATGCATAGTCATAGACATGTGGGACATTGAGAATATTAACATAAAACTCCAAAAATATTTAGCTATACAAAATCAAAATTGCATAATATGACCCTTTAAAAAGATCCAGGAGGTGTTAGCTTTAAAAATTTCAGGGAGGAAAAAACTGCCACAGATTCGCACCAGCTGCACTATAATTCCACCTAATTGCTCTATTTTACTTCTCAGTTGTAATTAGTTTCACTGATAAATGAACAGTTGCTGACATTTGGCGAATGGGAGCTGTTATTTCTGCAGAACAGATCTGGACCCATTGAGCATTTTTGTTTCTCCGCCTTTCACACCCGCGTAACTCACGGTAAGCATGGCGCCGTGCGTGCCTCCGTGCCTCCTATATCAGCAGACTTATGTGTCTCGAGATGTGTGCGAAAACTTTAAATGAAAAACCTGTTGACATGTCTACAGGGACACGGGGAGAGCATGTGGGACTGCAACTCTCTCTTCGCCTCAACTGGTCTGATGGCTAACGGGCTGCCATGAGGTGTTTAATGGCCCTGTGGATTTCCCGCAGGGGGGATGACTGTTGGGAACATGGATGATTCCGGCCCCCTCCGCTCCCTCCTGCTCTGGCCTGGTGATGGATGAAACAGGCCGGAGCCTACGTCGCTCTTATTTATGGGCGCAGAAAGCCCTCTCCGTCTGTCCGCGCACAGCAAGAGGAAGAAAAGGGGGAAAAAAAGAATCTGACTTTGAAATTAACTACATGCTTGTAGCAGTTCTGGAAGCAAAGTAGGTGGAAGTGAGTCGGACCACCAGAACGTTCCCGAACCGGTCTGCTCCTCTCATCGTGATCCAGGAAAGGTCGCTGACCTCCCCGGCTCTATGGCTGCATATGTGGCGGTGGAATGTGCGTCGATTTTTGTGTGCGCGTGCACACTGGTGGTGGTAGGGGGTGCATTTTTGGGAGTCTATCTGTTTTGATGGACTCGACAATAGTCTGTAAAAGAGGTTCTGCTCTCCTGGAATTCTTTAAACACAGAGCGTCAACTTTTTGTTTTTATCACTGTGGGCTGTTGAATTACAAAACATAAATCAAAGTGTGTGTGGTTGTAATTGTACTGCACTTGTGTTGGTGGGTTTTTTTTTCTATTCTTACATGAGCAACATTAGGTAAATCATTTTGATGTCTGCAAGCAAAATTGTGCAGACATGCGAGTTTTCCACAAATACCAAAGATATGACATTTGTTTTCTTTTAAAGGGGGCCGATTGCGCAAATTCCATTTCTCCTGTCATTCACTGATAAATATGTCTGGAGTTTTATGGTTAATGTCCCATCAATCTGTAATTATATATCCAGAAACATCCCTAGGGTGAGCAAATTTAGACCTAAAATGACTCATTTTCTGTGCTTCTGTACATCACAGAATTCAGTGTATTATCAAGATATCACCATTTGTCCATCCAGCCACCTCTCACGTAATTGTAAACAACCTGGTTTAATTGATTCTCTAACTTCTCAGAACATGTCTGCGCTAGATTAACACAGAGGTCTTCTTGATTTGCAGTTATAATGTTAAAGATCATGGTAATTATCTTTAGAATATAACGTCTGATGTACATGCCTGACTGTGACCAAAATAGTTATTTATGTTGGGTATTTAATCTCAAAGTTCAAGGTTACTGGAATCATTTTTGTTTGTGGGCAATAACTTCTGTTGTACTTACCTGATTGTTCCAAAACGTACTGTAAACATATACGTTTGGTTCCAAAAGCCCTATTTATTTTGGAGTGACAGGGTCAGCATTCTCAACTGTTAGGCTATGTAGCATACAAACCATGTTTGCTAACTCCAAGAACCACACTGACTTTAGGTTTAAAATGTCAGATAATTTCACTGTTATTTAATCTAAAACGTGTTTTATATGCCAACAACAGTCAGCAAAGGCTGTGGGGTAATGTTGTCGCTCTGCAATGCCTTTTCATTTTAGGATATATATATATATATATATATATATATATATATATATATATATATATATATATATATATATATATCATACCTATAAATGATACGCCAATATGATTGGATAAAACACTAAAGAATAAATAGCAATACACCCTTTTCGCGGACGGGTGATATTTTTTATACCACCCGAGTAATCAGCCAATCCAGACAGCGGAGCGGCGCCACGACAAAGAGGCGCGGTCAGAAGAACTGTGAAATACTGGTGAGTCACTATTAATAATTTCTTACGTGTCCAACCTCGTAGGTTGATTGTTAAAATTAAATTTGTTAGTTCTAAAAGCCATCATAATTATTTATAGGAAAACGTTCTATTTTTTTTCCTAAGGTTTGAACTTTGAGTGTTTACACAAGACAAAAAAGTGAGAAAATGTTAATGCCTGCTTGAGAAAAGTGTATAAAGTGTGTAGTGAGGGGTTTTACAGCCTTTAAACATCTATAATAATTGTAAAAAATAACGCTGACTACTTTGCGTATTTCGCCTGTCACGGGTTATTTTTAGAATGTAACTCCCTTTCGCGGCCTCACAGTTTTCCTCAGTTTTTTTTTTTTGTGCAATTTTGCATGCTGCTTTTTTTTTTTTTTTAACAGTGCATTGTGTTCTGCGTCCTTATCAGGCGGGCGATTGCTCTCACTGCCTCCGATTCGCTTACTGAGTCTGCAGGCTCAGTAAGCGCCGCAGTGGGCCACTCACACCGCCCCCGTCTGCTGTGCCGAGCTGCATGCAGCACCAGGTCCAGAGACTACGGTTGGTGTTTTGATGTGCCGCGCCCGCTGCATGGTCTCAGTAACCACAGCTGCAGAGCTCCGTGGCCATGACTTGGATTCTTTGCGGGTCCCGCATCCGTACCCCCAGAGGCAGTGAGCGAAGCCTTCGGCCTCAGGGTGTATGGTTTTCTTCAAGGTGTATAACACCATATTCATTGAGATATATATATACTCAACAAAAATATAAACGCAACACTTTTGGTTTTGCTCCCATTTTGTATGAGATGAACTCAAAGATCTAAAACTTTTTCCACATACACAATATCACCATTTCTCTCAAATATTGTTCACAAACCAGTCGAAATCTGTGATAGTGAGCACTTCTCCTTTGCTGAGATAATCCATCCCACCTCACAGGTGTGCCATATCAAGATGCTGATTAGACACCATGATTAGTGCACAGGTGTGCCTTAGACTGCCCACAATAAAAGGCCACTCTGAAAGGTGCAGTTTTGTTTTATTGGGGGGGGATACCAGTCAGTATCTGGTGTGACCACCATTTGCCTCATGCAGTGCAACACATCTCCTTCGCATTATCCGTGAAGAGAACACCTCTCCAACGTGCCAAATGCCAGCAAATGTGAGCATTTGCCCACTCAAATCGGTTACGACAACGAACTGGAGTCAGGTCGAGACCCCGATGAGGACGACGAGCATGCAGATGAGCTTCCCTGAGATGGTTTCTGACAGTTTGTGCAGAAATTCTTTGGTTATGCAAACCGATTGTTCCAGCAGCTGTCTGAGTGGCTGGTCTCAGACGATCTTGGAGGTGAACATGCAGGATGTGGAGGTCCTGGGCTGGTGTGGTTACACGTGGTCTGCGGTTGTGAGGCTGGTTGGATGTACTGCCAAATTCTCTGAAACGCCTTTGGAGATGGCTTATGGTAGAGACATGAACATTCAATACACGAGCAACAGCTCTGGTTGACATTCCTGCTGTCAGCATGCCAATTGCACGCTCCCTCAAATCTTGCGACATCTGTGGCATTGTGCTGTGTGATAAAACTGCACCTTTCAGAGTGGCCTTTTATTGTGGGCAGTCTAAGGCACACCTGTGCACTAATCATGGTGTCTAATCAGCATCTTGATATGGCACACCTGTGAGGTGGGATGGATTATCTCAGCAAAGGAGAAGTGCTCACTATCACAGATTTAGACTGGTTTGTGAACAATATTTGAGGGAAATGGTGATATTGTGTATGTGGAAAAAGTTTTAGATCTTTGAGTTCATCTCATACAAAATGGGAGCAAAACCAAAAGTGTTGCGTTTAGATTTTTGTTGAGTATATATATATATATATACACACAACCCAAGGCCACAAGGAAGCTTTTGTTAGGACAGAAAGATGGCACTCCATATTGGTACACTGGTTAAAACGACAACAGTGTGCACTAACACCAAACTGAAAATTGGCCCAATGTCTGGAGGTGTTTGCAAGACTGGTTCATTACAGTTCTATATGACCACCAGGGGCAGGCCTACATGCCAGTATCAGAAAACTAATAGAAGATGATACATCATAAAAGAATAAAACTGTCTGAATTTTCTATATGTTCAAATTAATTTGTGTCACCACAGAAGTAAAAAGTGGCCTTCAAGGTTTATGGGGTGTTTTCCAGCCACAGCCTTGAATGGCCATGTTAGGGTGGCTCCAAAGCGAGTCGCTCCCCATAGACGTCCCCAACTTTACAACTGAAAAACATCTCAAAATGGTACAAAAACGTTTTTGGCCTCTACAGCTAGTTCATGACAAACGTGCAGGGCTAATGTTTTAAATATTTTCAATAACTCATCTATTTAGGATAGTTTAGACCATAAAGCTGTCAATAATTAGGAGGAGAGGCTGCTCTGAGTGACAGCTGTGGATCAGCAAGTGCAATGAGACGAGTCGAGACTTCAGGGCCCTCCTAGCAGGTACTGTGTCTGTCCTTTTTGTGCGCATTTTATTACAAAATATCTGAGATCATATGGCTTGCTGTGTGATTAATTGTATTGTAAGAAGACTGTGCTCTCTGAAAAGTCATTATTGTTTAAATTTCATGTGCGCTAGCACCGTTAGCACTTTTTGGGCTCATTTGGAGCTATTGGTAGCAATATGTCAGTTATACTTTTTTTTATACCCACCCCCAAGCCACCCATTATAAAAATCACTGCCCCGTCCACGAATGTGTTAATCAAATGGTCGAACCATAGTTAGCCTGTTAGCCCTAGCTTATTTGGGAACTTTAAAAATGAGTGTTTGAGTTTCATTCTTCCCACCCAGGTCATGCCGGTCTTGCCCACTCTCAACTTCTTTTCCCATTAATGGGTTGGTGAGGAGTTAAGCGGAATCCATCATTGCCAAGACGCCGTCAATGGGATCCACCCAATTTGAGCTTCAAATCCGCTCTTCAGGAAACCTATGGGTGACATAATGGAGGGTGTGTCCAGTATGGTATTTCTGACATATTTCAGACACCCAGTTATTTTCTATATTAGGTCACTGAAAGAGTGTATGAGACCTTCAGTTCTTTAAAACACCATCCTCTTGATTATGAGGTGCTTTTGTGGTACATTTATCTTTTCAGTTTGTTGTTTACATCTGCTGGTTGTATTAACACTCTCCACTTCTATTCCTTATCGGTGGAGGTCCAAAATATACTGTTTGCCTCGTGTTCCTTCCTGCCGGGTCAGATACGCTGACTAAGGGAGCAATCTCGGCGTACTGTGATAACAACATGAAATGAGCCAAAGCCTCTCCGAGCAACAGTGAAATTCAGGCATGTGAATTTAGCTGTATGAAACCACGGCGGATTTGCTAAAGCAGCACAGGATCATAATTTTAGGTGTGAGAAAGAGAGACCCCCAGTTTCAGCCTAATTCAGAGAAAACTATAGTCATCCATTACAAAAAGCGAGCGTTCGACGTCTACAAAAAGCGAACGACAAAATTTATTCAACATGATTTGCCATCAAGGGAGACTCTTACTTCCTAGCACCTCCTTAAATCATCTGTTTCGCTCAGACAAATACATTTAGGTACATTGTTTGTCACCACAGAGGAAATATGTCCTTTCGGAGACCTTCTTGGAACTTTGCAACTTGGGTCATGATTGGGACACTGACTTAGGTGTACAATTCCAGAGGCTCTTTGACATCTGATAAGTGTTGGAGAGTTGAAGTGACCCTGATCTTAAACTCTCCTAAGCTGGGGAGATCATAGAGATATATGTGTTAGCCTCCCACGGGTCACGCACCCACGGCCATGGATAGGAAGTAATTTCAACTGTACTTGGAACTGATTGCAAAAAGCTAGTCCAAGGGGGTCAGGAAGGGGGAGGAGGTTTGACGCCGGTTTCATCAGCAACAGGTCTAAAAAAGGTTAAAAGGTTTCCATCTGCTGCAAAGTCTAGCATGCGTGTTATTGTTTTTTTGTAAGAGTGGCGGGGGTTGCAATGCTACTACGCTAGTGCACTGGAATAACCTGCATAGCTGAGCAGCTCCGACGCAAACATACAAACAAACACAAAGGCACCGGCCTGTCTGTGGAAGTCGCCTTAAGCCCGTAGGGGGGAAAACTCCAGTTCATTGCTCCAGGAAGGTGAACACACAACTGTTTAGTTCTCACTCCATCACAGTCTGTTTTGCAATGTCAGTGAAGTGAACGTGGCCTTTTTTTATTTTTTAGGACAAGCTACGCAAGATATTATATCCTCCCTCGAGGGAGCGTCACTGAAGGGGGGAATGTCGGCTCTGTGCCGCTAATCCGTTGTGGAGCGTGGTGATGCCACTGAAATATGTTTATTTCAAGTAGTACAGAGGCTTTTGTCAACAGCGAGCTGCTGTCGACAAAGCTGTGTCATGAAGCCCCCAAACATTTATGAGTAAGGACGGGTACAGGGAGGGAAGAATTCCCAGACACACTCTGGATGGAATATCCAACGGCAATACTAGCAACATGAAAAAAAGTTAATTAATTGCTTTTAATATTTGTGTAGGAGGCATTGGTTCAAAACTATCTGTACCATCTCAAAATGTTTTCCCAATAAAATGGTTAAAGTAAAGAAACATCAAGATAATACTATACAAATAATGAATGTTTGAGTTCAATGGTATGAATATTTCTTGATGTGAAAGATGGAATGTCCGCCAAGTTGAAGGGTACGTTCCATCTTTCACCCCATGAAATATTCATACCATTTAAAAGAATGAAAAAACATTCATTATTTGTTTTATATCATGGCTAAAATAGAGCCTTGTCATTTGGTAGTTTAATAATTTATAAACAGAAAAGGGACTTACATTTTGGTGTTCCGCACTGGTGCTTTGATGTCAACAGTCCAAGACAAACTTTAAATAGGAGTCCAAAATTGTTCTCGGCCAACTTGCAAAAAACAATTCTGATTTAGTCCATGATGCCATCTGCTTTCCTCACTCCAGTGAAAAATCACGTTAGATATTTGTTCAGCTTTTCATCCTAACAGCTCTTCATGCCTCCAGACAGCTTACAGCGTAGTGGATTTGTTTTTGTTTTGTTTAGCAGAATTAGCACAGTCAGTTACCTCCTTAAAATCGTCATCTGTCAGCAAAGCAAACTCGCTATGTTTAGCTAAACGCCACCCCTGCTAGTGTGTGAGTGGGTGGTGTTCACAGCGTCCAATGGTACAAAACGTATGGAACCAAATTTGCACGCAAAATGCAAGGCAAGACAAATGGGACGAATAATCCATGTCACGTGACATACAAAGCACCAATCAAATGACAAGGACCCACTCAGCCGTTATATAAAACCAGCATTACCACCACTGTTATCCTTAGTTGGGTCACCATAGTTTAAGGGAAAATTACTTTTGACACAATTAAATTACAAACGTCAATACACAAGGACTCACCTGACCTTTTTACATAAAAGTAAATATGGGGGTGGAGGGGTTGGAATCTAAAATCAGCAAAATTAAAATGAATTTGCAGAGTTTAATTTAATGGTACGAAGATACCTTGTACTTGCTATTTGCCAGTCTAATGGTATCTAATGCCATTATTTGATTAGCATTGCAGTCACATTATTTTCCAGGAATTTTCTCCCAATTTTAATGTTTATTACAATTTGTCACATGTTTCTTGAATTCTACCTGCAGGACCCTTAAAAATATAGTATTTAATCTTGACAGTCTTGTTGGACCCACGTATCGTGTGTGTGTGTGTGTATACACACACATTTGATTACTGTATATACAGTGGAAAGAAAACATATGTGAACCTTTGAGATATTACATGTCTCTGTTGGAAAGAGATCAAAATAAAAATAAAAAAATCAGCCTTCTGCATATAAAAATTTCTAAAATGATGTAATTTAAACTCAGTGACAACTAAGCTCTACAACACGATGTAAAATTAAATAAAAAAAACATAAAAGCCAAACTCATGGTGAGCCTATGTAATTGCACTCTTTAGTAACACAAGTAAATAATCATTTTTACAGCTAGTTTGTTTATTTCCAGACATTTCATGGGATGGACACACTCACAGCCTGCTAATGGAGTGAAGCACAAAAGGATTTTTTTTTTTTTAATTTAACAAAACATTAAATCTAGGCTTTCATCTCCAATGTGCAATCTGACAAACTGCAGCCGAACTTTCAAGTCTTAATTTTAACCATCATGAAGCTGAATAACTGGTGATGTAAAAAGCAAAACTTGCACAATTTGTCCAATCACAGACATAGCTGCATATTCATTGCTATAACTTCTTCAAGGTTGCCTGGGTGCCTTGGTGGCTTTCCTCACTAGTCTCCTTCTTGCACGGTCACTGTTTTGAGAACTGCCTACTTAACACAGATCAGGGTCGGCCCAAGCCTTTATGGGGCCTTAAGCAGAATTTCATTTGGGGGCCCCCTACCATCACCTCAGCACCAGATGCCTCATTATTCCATAGGCTACAGTGTTATGTGTGTAACGTACCCACAATCATTAGCATTATTTGTAATTATCTTACATCATACAGGTGTCATTCTTGTTTTTAACCTTAAAGGGGTAGCAAACTCATAAATATGTTTTAATTAACTTCTACATACAGAGTGATGTATAAGTATGGCTCATTAATTTAACTATTTGAAAGTAACATCAGCAGGCAGGAGACTGCATTTATAGTAAACATGTTAGTTTCTTTCAGCTGTGCAATGGTGTGCAAAATGTTCAATAACCAAATACAAAATAGAATCAAATGACATTCACATTATCTTACAGAAAAATAAAGTTGTAATCAAAATTAAATACTTAAATAATAAATACAATACTTAAATAATTTCCAAAATGAACATAGAAATCCACAACATAACAGCAATGTGTGTGCATAGCAATGCACAAACATTGCACTGGGGGCTATTGTTTTAACTTTGGCCTGCAAACCATTCAGAGCTGAGCTACTTTTCCCCACCTTTTGCACCAAATTAATCTGAGGAGTTGATCTGCCCTGCTGTTTAACTCTACGTTTTTCTTCATAAGGAAGAATATCAAATGGCTTCGCCAAAATCCGGTCCACAACATTCAAATTGTCTGCAGCTTGCTACCTAGCTAGCTCGCTAGCTGGGACTGGCGCGAGGCTAGTGTGAAGTGTGTCCGCCTGTGAGTGCTTTGTGACGTTGGAGGAGCTCAGCAGCACCCGCTGCTCGGTAGGGACAGAAACTGCGATAGAAGTCAGAAAGAGTGATAGAAGTCAGTCTCCAAACACAAGCAGCTACAAAAAAAAACACCAGAAATAGAATGTTTCAGAAATAGAAGCTCGATTTGTCGCTAGTCGTTTTTAACAAAGAAAATGCAGCTAAGAGGATTAGCAAAATCTCCGTTTCAACTCAGAACAGAATGAAAATGCTCCCACGGATGTTTACACCAAAAGATCGCTGATTCGCTCATTTCGCTGTCAATCAAAAAGGGATTCAGCCTCAGACAAATCATCCAATCATCATGCAGAAGCTGAGCGTCCGGGCCAGCCGAGGCCAGCCCACTGCCCCATAGACCCCCAGACACGCTGAGCGTCCAATGGGCGGGACAAAGCCCAGCATTTATCCAATGATATCCTCGTCTTGTTTTGCTGCAGATTTTGTGTCGCTATTGAAGTCTGTGGACGCTCAGCGTCTGTGAAGCTGTGGGTTTGAATGAGAGGAAAGCCGCTTCGTTACCAGTGATAAGAAGCTGATTCTGAACAAAAGTTGAGCGCGTTGTAGCGCATATTTAGTCAATGACATGTACACACAACAGTATATATTTGATCACTTATTTTGTGACATTTTAGGGGAAGCTGAGCTTCCCTTGCAGAGCAATCGCCTCTGACGTTAAGACACCTAAAGCACTTTACACTAAACGAATGGAGCATTTCGCAAATAATGACAACAAAAATTGTAATATTGGACATGCAAACCTACGTTTGTCTTGTTGTTTTTTCTCGTCTTCCAACTCCTTTTTTCTTTTCTCCGCTCCAGAGGGATAATTTCTTTTCTGAGACATGACTTGCACTCACTTCTTTCCTCACGATTAGTCATCGACCACCTGACCCAAGCGGTGCATCTAAATTTGCCCAACGGTGGCAGCAGCCAACAGGAGGCATCAATTAACCTAGTTTTGGTATTTTGTCAAAATGAATTTCGTTTAAATTATTCAATATTTTAATTTCATGTATATATTTACTTTTTTATCACAACGTCTCGGTGCTCTCGGGGCCCCCTGGTGGCGTGGAGGCCCTAAGCGACCGCGTAGTTGGCGTATGCCTTGGGCCGGCTCTGACACAGATTTATCATACAATATCATATTGTTTGCATTTCTTAATGATTGATGTAACAATAAATTCTCCATTAATTACACGACATTAAGTAAATAAATATGAGATTAGCGACTTTGTCAAAATTCCTGCACAATGTTCTTTTGCACAGAGTTGCCACAGATTGTTCTACCTTTTTTATAATTATATATTTAAACCCTCTGGAGTCCAGAGTATAATTGGCTGTTTTTGACTACTTTTGTTTTTATCTTTATAGTTTACCTTTTAAAAAGTGTTACCTGGCCTTGTTTGGTGTCATTTTTTTTTCCAGCACAACTTCACCTGTGTCAGTTTATAGTTTCTCATTCATTCTGACCTACTGTATTAACACAGTGAACCTAAAATCACACAAAAACATAAAATCCAAGTAGAAAAATGTTTTTTGTTTTTTTGTTTTTACTGTGAAAACCACAAACTTGTTCAATGAATCATTTTCATAACTTAAAATGTAATTATAAATTGTAAATTTCAAAAACATATGTAAAAATGTAGCAAAAAAAAAAGAAAGTTAAATACAACTATTTACACATACACACACATCTTCAACCTCTTAGTCCAATTAAGGGTCGTGGGACAACTATTTACATAAATGCAGGAAATGCTTCAGGTGTGTTTTTTTTTGTTTTTTTTTTTTTTTTTTTTTTTTTGTACAATTATTTACAAAAGTCAAATATCACAATAAGATTTCGAATGTAAATAAACTGTACATTTCAAAAACATATAGTGCAGGAAATGCTAATGCTAAACTATTTACAAAACAATCAGGTGTCAAAATAAGATGCAACACATTATTTGTGCCACTCAAAAAAACAATTCCTGTCCAACACAACACAGAGAGGCACATCGCAGGCCTGACACTTCCACGGTGTGTCACTCCTCTTGTTGTCCACCTGAAGGCACCTCAATCTGCCTTTTGTGGCTTTTTGGCGAGGATCTGTGCCTGTCACAGTTGGCACAGGAACGTGGTTCTGGCTCCTGTTCCGTGGAACACCTGTTTTGTCTGTACCACACAGTTGACACACCAGCTCCACCATAAAGTCCTTGTGTGTCATCGGCTGCACTTGCTTGACACTACTGATCGCACGATGCAAGATGAATGCATTTGTGGTTGCAATGTCAAGGAAGTGCAACACTGTCCTGTACCAGCGTGCAGTTTTCTGATGGGTGGGGTAGTACTGTATGATATGGTCAGATAGGTCGACTCCACCCATGTTTTTATTATAAGCCAACACTGGGGTAGGACAGAGAATGTCTTTCACCGTCCAGCATCCATCCTTCACCCTTCTCCACACTGTCTCACCCAAAAACGCATGATGGATGGTGGAGCATACAGACACCTCGTGTGGTCCATCCACTTTACAAACACCAGAGGCCCATTTCTTATCAATCTTTATAGATCTTC